>NC_053389.1:624308156-624549089 GCF_905171765.1 Bufo bufo | reverse complement strand
GGATGTGTTGGTGGTACATGCGGGGGGAAACGATTTGGCGGCGAAGCCTATTCGGGAGCTGATTAAGGAGGTCAAGTGGGATTTCTTACGGTTGTGGTCGTTATTCCCGGGTATGGTGACCGTATGGTCTGATATTGTTCCCCGGCAGGTGTGAAGGGAGGCTCGGTCTGTGGATGCGGTGAATAAGGCGAGGGTAAAGGTGAATAGGGAAATCAGTCGTTTTATGGCTAGGAACGGGGCGGTGGTAGTCAGGCATAGGGATTTGGAGGCTGGAACGGGGGCTTTTTGGAGATCGGACGGAGTGCATTTGAATGAGGTGGGGCTGGATATGTGGAGTTTGGCGTTGCAGGATGGCATTGAGGTGGTCCTAAGGTTGTGGAGGAATGCCCGGAGTTGAGGTGGTCAAGTCCGGTCGTTGGTGGCGGTGGGGGGGTGTTCCTTGGAGTTGGGCACGGTGGAATCTGAGGAGAACTGGGGGGGCCCCACGGTGGGGGCTGGACTCCCAGGTCGACCGAGCGGTTGTGGTGAATCGAGGGGGGGGTCATTCGGTGGTGCCTTTGAGCTGGGCGTTACGGCTGGAGGCAAGAATGGCTCACCCCGGTTTGACAGCTCAATGTTTTTGGGGCTTCAAGGACCTTCCCCCATTGGGGTTTACAGTATTATGTTATGTTATTGTTGTAATTGTTATTTAATAAACGCTGTTGTGGCCATTACATTTCCAGTTGGTGGTCTGAGTTGTTATTGAGATTGGGGCTCTGTGGCGGGGAGGTGTAATGGTAGTCAAGGGGTAAAAGAAGGATACGAAGGTAAATGGAAGAGGCGAACGAGGATAACCAATACCCTCGTCATGCAGCACAGGCCGCAAAGGTACTTTCTGGAAAAAAAGATATGATTTTTTTCACCCACAAATGAAAGAGATGGATTTAACTGATTTTCTTTCACTATCACAAATGCAGTGCAGGGCGCAAATGTACTTTTTAGCAAAAAAAAATGTATTTGTCCCCCCAGGATCTAACAGATGGATTTACTGAATTGATTACACTCACATATGCAGCACAGGGGTACTTTACAGAAAAAAAAATTGAATATGTCACCCCCTGGGTCCCTGAACTCACAGACGGATTACCTATATTATTTTCCCTTCCCCTGGCACATATGCAGTGCAGGTGCACTTAAAAAATGTGTATATGCTGCCCACTGAACTAAAAGAACAGGATTAAATTATTGTCCCTGGCACATATGCTGTGCTGGTGCACTGAACTTGAACAAAATGGTCACCGACGCCAACCTAACTAACAGACGGATAAAACTTATTTTTCTGTGTCACTGGGCTCAGGGCAGGGTACAAAAATGTTGCATTGCCCCCACACACAAAAATAAATAAATACATAAATAAATAAATAAAATAAAAAATGCTGTCGATCGCAGAGTTAACAAGTTCTGATCTCAGATAGATTCTTTCCTATTCTCTCCCTCACAGCAGCAGCATCCTATCCCTACACTAGTAAGAGCAGAGTGATGTGTGGCGCTACGTGACTCCAGCTGGGAGGCTGGGTCACATGCTGCACTGACCAATCACAGCCATGCCATTAGTAGGCATGGCTGTGATGGCTTCCAAGGGAACACGAGATAAACGCTTGTTGATTGGCTGCCCTGCAGCCTATCAAAAAGCGCCATTAAAATTGCCGAACACCGAACTTTTACTGAAATGTTCGGGTTCGGGGTCCAAAAATCCTAAAGTTCGGTACGAACCCGAACTTTACAGTTCGGGTTCACTCAACCCTACTGGCTAGAGCACCAAAATACCTTGTCCCGGCCTTGTCTGACTCCACATGAAGTTTACTGGAAAGCTTACTGAAATTGTTTTATTGCAGGTGTGCTGAAAAGTTCAGTGTTTCTTGTACTCTCTCCTATTGAGCAATCTCAGAAACTTGAGGCAAACATGAGACATTGTCTTGTGTTTTGATGATCGGCTTTAGGATGAATCACCAGTTACCTTCAGCTACCTTTAAGAAAATGCTGGTACTTGAATTGCACAAAAATGTTGCCACATTTTGAGATTTTTTATGCTGCTGTCTTCAGTGTGGCTGTGGCTTATTAGGAGGCTGTGACCTCTGCAATCTGACGGATCATTTATAGCGGAAACTGTTGTAAATTATAATGCAAATACAACACACAAACTGGAAAAGATGTGACAAATTTACTAAGAGAACTGGGCATCTTACTGTACGTCAGTGCGATTTGTAGTATTTTTAGGGGAGAATATCATAAGGCACCATATGGCAGGGCATTAAAGTATTTGCTTATTTTACAAACAGGAATATTTCAGCCAATCGCAGAGGGTAACTGCTGGGAATTCAGAGTCCTCATGACTGTTTTCCCTGGCTCTGATCACCACAATATTCTAGTGGTTTACAGCACCTGCGTTCTGTCAACAGAGAGCGGGAGTGTCATTTTGGCCGTCCGCGCCTAACCACAGCCTCTCTGCTTTGTTATTGGGACATTATAGATACTATAAACTATATCCCTGATCCTGCGCTTTCAGATCACTCTCAATTATCCACAGAGAAATCCAGCGAGAGAAAAACTAAAACAGGGTAGAAATTAAATAAAAATAAATATAGAGATCTCAGAAATAAATGAAACATTAAAAAAGCATTTTTTAGTACTATCTGCTCTTGGGAGGCGCTTTTTAGTACAGGGTATATTATAAAAGCTTAGTGCTACTTATGGAGGGGTTTCCATACCTTGTTACAGTAAAAGCAGAAGAAATCCAATCAACAAACAGCTCTCTACAGAGATGTACAGTAGTCTGAGCATTGTTTTACGTGATTGTTGATATTGTTTATACCGTATGCTAAGAGTCCAAGAAGCTCCAACATTGCCACAGAAATCTGTGTTTTGCTATCGTTCAATGTACTACAACTCCTAATGTGCATTTAATTAAAGAGAGATGTTGATTCTGCTATATCTGGCCTGGTTATTAAGTTCATGGGCACACCATCTACCATCAGGCAGGAACCTCAGAACCAGGAGCATACACATAGGAATCACTGGGCCCCATAGCAAGGATCTAAACTGGGCCCCCATGCCCCATTTATAGCCCCTCCAACTACCCGTTCCTGGCCAGTATATACAACAGTGTACTCATATATGAGGTATAAATTACAGCTCGCACCGCACATGTCAGTACACTGCAGTATATATTATATATCTTAATACACTGCATCTATTGTACCTTGTACCTCATATATCAGTACACTGTTGTATCTAATATATATCAGTACACATTGCATCTATTATACCTCACATGTCAGTACACTGCTGGATATACTATATATCTGAACACACTGTATCTATTATACCTCATATCTCACATATCTCTACACTGCTGTATATACTATATATCTGTACACACTACATCTATTGTACCTTGTACCTCAAATGTCAGTACACTGCTGGGTATACTATATATCTGTACACACTACATCTATTGTACCTCGTACTTCACATGTCAGTAGACTGCTGGGTATACTATATATCTGTACACACTGCATCTAATATGAGAATTAAAAAAAAAAAACACTGCATATGGTTCCGATTGCACTGTGGGTGCCCGCACCACGTGATGCCCTGATTACCTGTCAGGTGTGGGAGGGGTATTTATAGTGCAACCATTGGAGTTTTTACTTTTATGTCATGATGAAGGACCTACATTGACAATGGTCTGAAACATGTAACAAGTACAAGTCTGTGTGTACCGCAAGTTTTTAAAGCCGCTGGAATAACGTTTACTCCTTGAACACTTGAGATGGATTTGACAAGTTCTTTTCTGAGGTTTGATTATAGTGCAAACCAGGCGCTATGTCCGCGCTCGTAGCAAGAAGACACAGGTGAGAGCTGCTCTTTTCTGTTTTGTTACTTTGCACCTGGTCAGCGTGCACTCCCTGTGTGTGTGTTCACGCTAAGCGGTTTTGATTAACTAAGGCGGGTGAAACGAGATGTGCCCAATGGAGGAAGATGGTGATCGTATGCTCAGAATGCAGGCCGTCTTTGATATCTCGGACCAATCCATACAGGATAAACTTAATGTTAATGGACTCATGTCTTCACTAGAGAAATTGTTAGTGAAGGAGATGCGTACTTGGTGGGACTCAACCACGCTGCAGAAATACATGGCTAAGATGATGATCCAGCGCGGCTTAAGGTTGAAAAAGAAACCCACAACAGTGTATTCGGACACCTTCACAGCACAATAGCAGACGATTCTCTCAGATTGCTCAATCAAACTCATGCAACTGATTGTGCAACAGGAGTAACAAACCCTTGCAGATTTAAGGGAAGAGATAAAAAGAACTCAGGATTCTTTGATACCGTTTGTGGACAATATGGTGTTCAAGGAGTTGGATAATAAATTAAAAGAAAATCTCACAAAACTGGAGGATACTATTATTCAATCCAAACAGATAAAATATAACAGTGATTTGTTGGACTACAACACAAATACCGTATACAACTGGTCTGATTCTAGAGCTAATTTACCACGATCCATCTTGAGAAGATCTCGCTCTAAAAAGAAATCATCGTCTAAAGTCTCTTTCAGTTCAACTGACATTGATTCCTCCGATTCAGCAACCACGGACAACTCAGGGTTAACTGAGGCTACAAGTGGAGGTCTTCCTTCAACAACCGTTTCTCATCATAGAAGAGCAGCAAAAAACGAAGGGCGGGGAGGCGGCATAGAAAAAACTTGCAGATATCCCTCCCGATACAGGAAGGAGTAGAGGACTTACAGGTGGTTAACCTGTCAGCCTCTATTCTGTCGAGCGATCAAATAAATGTCTTGAAAAGGGGTTTATAGTTTTCTCCCACATATCAGTTTGATTTGTATAAGGCCTCATGCACACGACCGTTGTGTGCATCCGCGTCCGTTCCGTCATTTTTCACAGTTTAGCGGAGGTCCCATTCATTTCTATGGAGCTGTGAAAAAAAACTGATAGTCCTCTGTTTTTTCTCCGCGTCCGTGATCCGTGATTCCAGTCCTTCAAAAAAATATAACCTGTCCTATTCTTGTCAGTGGAAAACGGAGGACGGACCCATTCAAGTCAATGGGTCTGTCAAAAAAAAACGGATGCACAACTGGTATGTCATCCATGTCCGCGTCCGTGTCCGTTTTCTTCTACAAGACCTTGGTGCAATAAAATTACACTTTTCATTAACCTTAAAAAAAGGAAGACACAAGGAAACACAACTGAAGCAAAATCGGACACGGACCACTGAAGCCAAATCACTGACAGTGAAAGAACACTGTCGTGTGCATGAGGCCTAAGACTAAATTGGATGTTAATTATTTAGCCCGTAGCTTTACCTTGAAAAAACATTTTGAAGATGCGGATATTAATAATGGAGGAGAAGTGGATCAGGATCCTGCATGGGATGATTTGTCTATGCAGGACACTGATTTATCCCAGGGTAGTTCTATGATGTTTTCTGAATTAATGCAATTGGCATCTTTGCAAGAAATGCGTACAAAGCCGGGGGACCTTGAAGCAGTGAATATATATTTTTCTTTTGTGACTAGCAATAGGGATTTTTATCCCCTTCAGTCAAGGTCCCCGGCTTTGGATCGCCATCAAGAGGTGGTAGAGAACGATTTGTGTGCCCTGAATGATAAATGCAGGATGGCTAGGTACTCGGAGTCCGTAAAATGTAAGAAACATTCCAATATGTCTCCAGCTGAATTGAGAGCATTGCGGGAATTGAAGGACAGAGATGATAGTCAGGAGTGCTGATAAGGGAGGACCGGTTGTGGTGTTAGATAGTGCGGTATATAAAAACACGTCTGTTTATACTGAGTTGAAGAGCAGCCCTCTCCTCCCGTATCAAACAGAATTGATGAGTATTCTTACACTGGGCTACGATCTGGGTATTTTTAATAAGAAGGAATATGAATATATTTATGTTGCCCATCCAGTCATCTCTATTTTTCATGCCCTCCCAAAGATCCACAAAGGTATAATCCCTCCCCCATTAAGACCCATAGTGGTGGGGATTGGATCTTTTTCGGAAAAGTTATCCGAGTGGGCTGATTCCCTATTGCAGCTATTGATTCCCATGATCCCAGGGTTCCTGAAGGATACCAGGTCGGTGCTGCAGGCATTCTCAGAATTTAAGTGGGAAGATGGGTTTAGATGGATTACTGCAGATGTAGTATTATATGCAAACATCCCCATGATTTGGCCCTTAGAGCACTGTCCTAGTTCCTTGATAGGTATAGTGACTATACCAAAAAATTTCAGGAATTTATGGTTACAGTGGTCAGTTTCCTCCTCAGGCATAACTTTTTTATGTTTAATGATGTTTATTATTTGCAGTTATCGGGAGTGACGATGGGGGCTAAGTTCTCGCCCTCCATAGCCAATATTTTTATGGCATGGTGGGAGATGAGTTTTCTCCTTATCGAGATTCTCCCTTTCAGTGGTTGTGTGCAGTTGTATGGCCCCTACATCGATGACCTGCTTATGGTATGGTCTGGTGATGTGGCGGCTATACCGTTGTTCAGTAGCTACATGAATTCATGTCTGGACTCTATTTCATTTGAAGTCCACCATGATTTGGATTCTATTAATTTTTGGGATTTGTGCCTGTGGGGAGACAAAAATACAGCTGCAGTATATACAGTTACACATAGAAAGGACAAGGCAGGGAATACCATTCTCCATGCATCCTCGTGCCACCCATCGCATGTTATCAAGAATATTCCTAAGGGTCAACTTATTAGGGCTAAGCGGAACTGTACTGATGAGGAATCCTTTAGGTGTGAAGCGAATGGCATTATAAGAAAACTCCAGTGTTGGACGTATTCTAGGAAAGCAGAGTGGAACCAATTTGGAGCAGTCTCCAAACTGGAGAGAAAATCACTGATTTTGCCTGAGAATCGAGGATGTGGGGAGAGATCTCGCCAATGCCCAGATAAAAATAAAAGTAAGGTTATTACATTTGTCACTCAATATAGTGAACAGTATAGTGAAATTTGTAAAATAATAAAAAAGCATTTACCTCTTTTGAAATATGATGATCAATGGTCAGGAATTGTGGACGAGGGTATTAAATGCGCGGCTCGTAAAGCCCCGACCCTCGGGCAAATTCTTAGCCCCAGTTTGTTTAGGGATACTGTGACATCTAATCCCACTTGGATCAGTTGTAAGGGAAGTTACAAATGTGGTCACGGCAGGTGCATCTGCTCTGGTCAAATGTTAGTAACTAACTCTTTTAAATCTACAGTTAATAGAAAAGAATTTGAGATTAAAACTTATCTCAACTGTAACACCAAGAATGCCGTGTATCTGATTACATATGTAGTGTCCCACTAGGTAAAGGTGGGCACTACACAAGGGTCAATTGGGCCACGTCGTACTCTACCTCCTGTGGAACAGTGGCAGTGTATTTCACAGTACATTTTAATGCATTTTAATGTGTATTTAATGTGTATTTTTTTCCTGTGATATGTGCAGCAGGCCTATTGGGGTGTAGTTAGGCATCCTAGGCACTAGGGGGAGCCAGTGAACACTTAGTATAAATACTTAGACCCAGACAGGGAGGAGTTAGTCTGTAGTCAGGAGTCTGTGGAGACAGAAGTGAGAAGGCACCAGCCCGAGGTTTGCTGAGGGCCTCCTCCTGACATGCAGCTGGATAGTCCAGGCTGCTAGTTGCAACCAGGAGGCTAGTGAAGGATCATAGCCTGCTTGAAGTTCCCTGAGCCTATGTTAGCTCAGAAGATTAACCCCAAGAGAAGAGTTTGCCTCCTGGGAGAAAACCTGCAGTTCCCACAAGCCAAGTAGAGCCAGTGTTTCCAGCTAGTACAAGTAAGCTGAAGGGCAGAAGGAGTAGTAATGTAAAGCAAGGATGAATACCTGAGGAAGATTGTTACCAAGGATAAAAGCCAGCATTGAGGTATCAGGGCCTTGGGATAAAATCAGACAGGAGTTCTAAGGAACAGCGTACACTATTTCTGAGGAGAAGGTACAGCCTGATTCTGAGTGTGTTGTTGTTTACCCTCTGAGTATCTTGCAAGGAACAGTATACCTGCCATAATTGTGAAAGCCTGCTTGTGAAGTGCATCTGATATGTGGAACTGAATTGACATCCAATTGTACAAAGTTGAACTGTTTCTCAGTAAAGCAAAGTTTGGTTCACCATACCATCGTGTACCTTATTTACTACAACTATAAATCGGTGTGCCACCGTTACAGGCACTGGCGTCACGTTTCTTAAAGGGACCTTGCCCAGGCACATTAAACACCTGCAACATCCAGGGCACCTCATCCACCATCAGGCCTGGTCCCTAAATACAGAGTGTGTCCCAGAGGTCTACTGTGCTAGCCTCTCCTTCACTGCTGTACGCCTGCCCATGGTTCTGTAGTGTACGCTGCAGTTCTCCTACAAAACTGTGAGTAACCCTCGCTTGCCCAAAAACCGTGACCTCACAATCGCAATACCCTGCAGGTCTGGCGTGCTGCACATGTATGGACTGTTAGATACAAAATGTGGGATGTACGTCCAATGATATAAAAACAAGAGTCTGTAAGCATATTTCGGATGTGCCACACCATGAGAACCGCAACGTGTCTGCGGTTTGCTTGCACTTTGCGGTTCGGCATGGTGGGGACACATCTAAATTGAAGGTACAGGGCATTGAGAGAATCACTATCCCGAAAAAGGGGAGGAGACCAGAGGAGAAAATTGTTAAATCGTGACACATACTGGATGTTCCAGTTAGCCACACGTTACCCGGAAGGGTTAAATAAAAGACATGACCTCATACTGCAGTATTTCTCCCTGGGATCATTTGTTCATTAGCCGTGACAATTTATATGTTCTGTGAAGAGTAATGCACTGTGTTTATATTCTTGATTCAATATGTGATTTTATTGCAGCACAATGTATTTTTTCATGCTTTGCTCAATATGTGAATAAAAAAAAAAAACACTGCATTTGGTTCCGATTGCACTGTGGGTGCCCGCACCACGTGATGCCCTGATTACCTGTCAGGTGTGGGAGGGGTATTTATAGTGCAACCATTGGAGTTTTTACTTTTTTGTCATGATGAAGGACCTACATTAACAATGGTCTGAAACACGTAACAAATACAAGTCTGTGTGTACCGCAAGTTTTTAAAGCCGCTGGAATAAAGTTTACTCCTTGAACACTTTAGCTGGACTTGACAAGTTCTTTTCTATGGTTTGATTATAGTTCAAACCAGGCGCTATGTCCGCGCTCGTGGTAAGAAGATATAGGTGAGAGCTGCTCTTTTCTGTTTTGTTACACTGCATCTAATGTACTATATAACCAATGCAGAGTGTGCATGTATATAATATATATAAATAGATAGGTAAATTCAGATACCGTATTTTTCGCCCCATAAGACGCATTTTCCCCCCAAAAGTGTCTTATGGGGCGAATACTAATGAGCGCTTCCATTATGGAAGCGCTCATTAGTACCGGAGGACCAGGAAGCGGTGAAGGCCCTGTACTCACCGCTTCCTGTTCCTTGGCTGTTGGTTGTGCAGTGGCTATGCACAATGTGAGAGCGCTCTGTGACGTCATGCTGTGTGCGCCTGTTCCCAGCGGCAGGAAGAAGCATATCGTGGGCGGAGAGAAGCTACGCCGTCCAGGAACAAGAGAGGTAAGTGGGTTTTTTATTTTATAAAACATGGCAATATGGGGCTGATGTGAGGCAATATGGGGCTGATCTTTGGCAATATGAGGCTGATCTGAGGCAATATGGGGCTGATCTGAGGCAATATGGGGCTGCTGGAGGCTTATCTGAGGCAATGGGGGCTAATATGAGAGGCAATGGGGCTGCTGGGGGCTGATATGAGGCAATTTGGGCTCTTATCTGAGGTCTGATTGGAGGTAATTCACATTGGGGTCTGAGCTGAGGTCTGATTAGTGGTCTGACCTGAGGTCTATTTAAAAATATTTTTTTCTTATTGTCCCCCTCTAAAACTAAGGTGCGTCTTATGGGCCGGTGCGTCTTATAGGGCAAAAAATATGGTATATAGATAGATGGGGTGCAAATGAAGAGAAAGGAGGAGGACCTCTTCTTACCACTCCATTCTAGTCTCAGTGGAGAGCTCACCCTGCAGTCCTTTTTCATGCTGTTGAATGACCTGTGATGATGATCCGTGGAGTTCCTTTAGTAGATGTACAGGACCTGTGATGACATCACATGTCCTTTAGCCTTCTCTACTGATGATAGGGGTACTATAATTGCCTGGACAGTGATGAGTGCAATAAGGATGAAGAGCCATTGCAGTACGCAGCCCTGCAGGGTATTGCGATAGTGAGGTCACGGTTACTAGGCAAACGAGTGTTGCTCTTGGTTACTCACAGTTTATAGGATGACCCTGGGCAGGCGTACAGCAGTGATGGAGAGGCTGGCACAGAAGTCCTCTGGGGCACTCTCAGTGTATAGGGACCAGGCCGGTGGTAGGTGAGGTGCCCTGGGTGTTGCAGGTTTAATGTGCCTGTGGCAAGATCCCTTTAAGATTTGTGACGCCAGTGCCGGTAACGGTGGCACACCGATTGATAGCAGTAATAAGTGAGGAACGCAGTTTGCAGTGAACCAAAACTTTCAGTGAACTATATACAGTTCTTTAGGTTCAGTTCCATATGACAGAAGCAGTTTCAAGCAGGCTTTTACAATAATGACAGGCAACAATGTTCTTGCAAGATACTCAGAGGGTTGAACACACTCACAGATCAGGCTGCACCTTTTCCTCAGAAATCCTGTGCACTATTCCTCAGAACTCCTGTCTGTCTTGATCCCAAGGCCCGTATGCCCTATTGGTGGCTTTATCCTTGTTAAAGAAACGTCCTCAGGTATATATCTCCTTGCATTAAATAGACTCTTCTGCCCTTCAGCTCTCTTGTCTGGCTGGAAACACTTCTGCTCTGCTCTGTACTTTGTAGGAACTGCAGGTTTCTCAGGAGGTAACTCTTCCCCTGGTAACAAACTTCTGAGCTAACTTTGGCTCAAGAACCTCAGGCAGGCTAGACTGCACTAACTAGCCTCCTGGACTACACTCCTCTTTTCCTGTCTGGGACTAACTATATATATTAGGGGTTACCTAGCTCCCTCTACTGTCTTGGAGGTGGAATTACACCCTAACAGGCCTGATACACAGATAAACAGGAAAAATGCACATAAAACATCATATAAATTACAATGGTCATATTAGCCCACATTTACCTAGTGGGACACTACACCATTGCTGCACTACTATTGTATTGGAGGTACACCACTGCTCAGAACCAAGGTGTGCCCTAAGAGAAGAAAGGGTGCATCCTCCTTTTACTGCACAGCCCTAGGGAGCAATGGTTTGAGGAAAGCCACTGTGATTGATAAAGCCAGAACCACTATCACTCCCATCCTCCAGTCCAGCTCCTCCTCGCCCCACTGCACATATTTGTTATGGTATTACAAGAGGTTAAAGGGTTTTCTGAGACTTTATGCATTTTCAAACTTCCTAAAAATGAACTTGAACATGAAAGTAAAAAAAATATTACCCTATACTATAGCCATAAATGTATAACTTTCACTGGCCCTCCATTGTTGCTACCAGTCAATCCATGCCGTCACTCTTTGCTGAGAAAGTAAAATGCTAAATCCATGTTAGTTACATTATATGCTAAAGAGGCCTTATGTATGGTTCACTTTATGGGCTTTATGAAAAAGAAAGTATACAGTTTAAAAATGAACACTTTTCACTTATACACCCAGAAAGCTGTATAGCAGCACACAGATTCTTATTCTGCTCCGTACTAGCATATTGCAGAGCCACAAAGATTTTGTGTGCTGGCTTACCATATTCTGTTAGGTGATATTCTTCCCTTGGAGTTGAACAGTTCGGTAGATATGAGATCCAATGGAAAATGGATAAACAATTATAAGGCAATGAAATAAAAATAACAGGAGCAAGGGGGAGGAAATGCATAGTCCTCAGAAGCACAAAGGCTCCTTTATATTCAACCTCCCACTAGAAAGCTCCCCTAAGAAGCAACTTTTATTATATAATTTAAAAAGAAGTGTGTAAAGGGGGAATATTAATCACCAATATTTATGCAAATATCAATAATTAATATTCATAAATAGTAAGAGCCGTCTACCGATGACTCTGCCTATTTATACCTTTATATTAATAACACTATGCTTTCACTTTGCTTCACACTACCCGCTAAACTAGCTGCAAGCGCCTAACTGAGCTAGCTACCGCTAATAACAACACGTTACACAGTAGGTATAATACAAATAATACAAGATATTTATTATCACCTACAGTACACAATACACACTATACAGCACCATAAATACAGCACTAAATACACTATTCAATCCCAAGTTCCACCCACAAACTAACTATACAATACACTTACATACATTCATTAGCAGCGCACCCAACCTGACTCTAAGCTATCCCTATGGGAGGCAAAGGGTTAACACACACTCAGCTGCTGCTGGGGTAAGCCGACAGCAGTGAAGGGGTAAAGATTAAAGGGCAGCTACAGGGGTAACTGGGGCTGCCTCAAGGGTACAGGGCTGAGGTTAATGCTGCAGGAGTTCAGCAGCCAGGGTTAGGGGATAGTTGGTGAGGACAGGGCCTGCAGGGATAAGGATTACAATGGGATGTGTTGGTGGCCGGGAAGGGGTTACTATTGTTGGGGATATAGGGGGTATGTGAGGTGTAGGTAGGGGCTTGACAGGTAGATACTTAGCCCTTCCAGGGTTACTAGGCCTTCTCCAGGTGCACGTCATGGAGCTGCTCTCTCCCATGTGTCTCTGGTTGTAGTCCAGTTCCAAATGCCCCTGTTCCTGGCTTGGGCTTCATATATCAGCCTCAGAAACAGCCCACCTCCCCCTCCTCAGGGATGTGACATCATAGTGTGACTGTGACGTATGCCTGCACTCAGGACAGCCAATTGGCCCCCTGAGGCTAGCAGCACCACACGCCCAGCCATGTCACAAACACAAGGTGGGGCAGAGCATAGTAACTAGGCTGATAAACTCAACAAAAGGCCTCAGATCTATTGATCCCTTAGCTTTTGAAGTCACCAGCCACCTGGAGACATATCCACCCCACTGCAGGAACTGGCTAAACGCTGTCCCTATGGGGGCATTTAAGTATATATATGTATATAGATACTTGGGGCGCATCTATATACACATATATACTCATTATAAACCTGGGGCATACATGGGCAGTTATAGGCCTATATATATATATATATATATATATATACACACACATACACATATATATATATATATATTTATATATATACCTGGGGTAGAGCCATGGCAGATACACATATACAGATGCATGCACTGCATACACACATCCCCATATATAAATATCTACATGAGAGGGAATATATACACGGCCATACAGGAAATATATACTAACTATAAGGGGACACATACACTCACCTAAAGAATTATTAGGAACACCATACTAATACGGTGTTAGACCCCCTTTTGCCTTCAGAACTGCCTTAATTCTACGTGGCATTGATTCCACAAGGTGCTGATAGCATTCTTTAGAAATGTTGGCCCATATTGATAGGATAGCATCTTGCAGTTGATGGAGATTTGAGGGATGCACATCCCGGGCACGAAGCTCCCGTTCCACCACATCCCATAGATGCTCTATTGGGTTGAGATCTGGTGACTGTGGGGGCCATTTTAGTACAGTGAACTCATTGTCATGTTCAAGAAACCAATTTGAAATGAGTCTGCCGCACGTCAAGGCGATCTCTGTAAGACGGGAACCTAACTCTAAGTTCTACCTGTTAAGTGCCATGGCAGCGACCATGAAATTCAGGGGGTGTAGCTTCCACATGCATGCTGGGTCCCCTTTGATTTTTATCATTTTTGGTGCCAAAATGGCCTCCATTGAATACAGGGGATACAAGTACCAATATACATGGACTCGGCATGCATGTTGGTACTTGCATCCCCTGTATTCCATGGAGGCCATTTTGACATGTGGCAGACGGGCTCAAATAATTTTGTACAAAATATATTTTCCAAGCATCTCTACTTACTTTAGCATAGCATAAGCATTATAATATGTTTTTGTACTTTATTTGGTTCGCAGAGAGCTGTTGCATTATATGTTGTGTTGCTTTATGTTTCCAGTCATAGCAGCGTACACCATTTGGATGGGGTGTGCTGACCAACCCCTTTTGTGTTTCCAATATATGCGTGCAAGTATGTAATGTCATACATACAGTAGCGCAGGTTTTGTAAGTGTATGCGCAAATAAATTAAACTGAATGTCACAGATATTTAAAATGCTCAAACGTTATACAGGAGATGTAGCGCAGGTAATGTCGCTGTCACCAGCGGTGAAAAAATTCAACTGAATGTCACTGATATTTAGGATGCGCAAACCTTATACAGGAGATGTAGCGCAGGTAATGTCGCTGCTGTCACCAGCAGCTAACGTTATACAGAAGATGTAGCGCAGGTAATGTCACTGCTATGTCCAGCGGCTAACGTTATACAGGAGATGTAGCGCAGGTAATGTCGATGCTGTCACCAGCGGCTAATGTTATACAGAAGATGTATCGCAGGTAATGTCGCTGCTGTCACCAGCGGCTAACGTTATACAGGAGATGTATCGCAGGTAATGTCACTGCTATGTCCAGCGGCTAACGTTATACAGAAGATGTAGCGCAGGTAATGTCACTGCTATGTCCAGCGGCTAACGTTATACAGAAGATGTAGCGCAGGTAATGTCGCTGCTGTCACCAGCGGCTAACGTTATACAGAAGATGTAGCGCAGGTAATGTCGCTGCTGTCACCAGCGGCTAACGTTATACAGAAGATGTAGCGCAGGTAATGTCGCTGCTGTCACCAGCGGCTAACGCTGTACAGGAGATATAGTGCAGGTAATGTCGCTGCTGTCACCAGCAGCCAAACAATTGCATGCAATTTAGCACACATTGCGCTAATATATTTTGCAGCCAGATAAAACAATAGTCCTTAACCACTTCCCATCTGGGCCATTTGCCCTCTTCCTGACCAGGCCTAATTTTGCAAAACTGACATATCTCACTTTATGTGGTAATAACTCTGGAACGCCTTTACTTATCCAAGTCATTCAGAGATTGTTTTCTCGTGACAGATTGTACTTCATGATAGTCATAAATTTGAGTCAATATATTTCACCTTTATTTATGAAAAAATCCCAAATTTACCCAAAATTTAGAAAAATTAGCAATTTTCTAAATTTCAATTTCTCTGCTTTTAAAACAGAAAGTGATACAATAAAATATTTATTACTTAACATTCGCCATATGTCTACTTTATGTTGGCATCATTTTGGAAATGTCATTTTATTTTTTTAGGACGTTAGAAGGCTTAGAAGTTTAGAAGCAATTCTTCAAATTTTTAAGAAAATTGCCAAAACCCACTTTTTAAGGACCAGTTCAGGTCTGAAGTCACTTTGTGGGGCTTACATAGTGGATACCTCCATAAATGACCACATTGTGGAAACTACACCCCTCAAGTTACTTAAAACCTATTTTACAAACTTTGTTAATCCTTTAGGTGTTCCACAAGAATTAAAGGAAAATGGAGATCAAATTTTTAAATTATCCCTTTTCTGGCAGATTTTCCATTTTAATCCAATTTTTTCTTTAACACATCGATGGTTAACAGCCAAACAAAACTCAATATTTATTACCCAGATTCTGCAGTTTACAGAAACACCCCACATGTGGTCATAAACTGCTGTATGGGCACACGGCAGGGCGCAGAAGAAAAGGAACTCCACATGGTTTTTAGATGCCATGTCCCATTTGAAGCCCCCCTGATGCACCCTTACAGTATAAACTCCAAAGAAGTGATCCGATTTTGGAAACTAGGGGATAAGGTGCCAGTTTTATTGGTACTATTTTTGGGCACATATGATTTTTTGATCATTCATTATAACACTTTATGGGGCAAGGTGACCAAATATTGGTTGTTTTAGCACAGTTTTTATTTATTTATTTTTACAGCGTTCACCTGATGGGTTCGGTTAAGTCACATTTTTATAGAGCAGATTGTTACGGACGTGGCAATACCTAATATGTATACTTTTTCTTATTTATTTAAGTTTTACACAATAATAGCATTTTTAAAACAAAAAAATTATGTTTTAATGTGTCCATGTTCTGAGAGCTATAGTTTTTTAATTTTTTGAGAGATTTTCTTATGTAGGGGCTCATTTTTTGAGGGATGAGGTTATGGTTTTATTGGTACCATTTTGTGGGACATACGCCTTTTTTATCACTTGGTGTTGCACTTTTTGTGATGTAAGGTGACAAAAATGGCTTTTTTTGACAGTAATTATTATTATTTTTTTATGGTGTTTATCGGACTGGGTCGATTATGTGATATATTTATAGAGCCGACCGTCACGGACACGGCAATACCAAATATGTCTTTTTTTTTTTTATTCCTTACTTGGGGAATTTTTTTTTTTACATGTGAAACCTTTTATTTTATTTTATTTTTTTAACACTTTATTATTTTTTTTTTTTTTTTACACTTTTCGTCCCCCATAAGGTCATACAAGACCCCTGGGGGACATTTACATCACTTTTTCTTTCTTTTTTCACTGTTGATTTCTCCTGTAACTGGGGCTGACATAGTAGCCCCAGTTACAGGAGAAATACACCCCCCCAGAGAGGCTGTAAAGTGCAATACAGCGCAATACAGCCTCAGTGCAGGGCTGATCGAGGTCTCTGAAAGCGCATAGTGCTTCCTGCTCTGCATATACAGAGCTCGTGAGCGCTGTGTATGCAGCGATCCAGAAGGCAGGGACACCTGGGCACTGTCCCTGCCTTCTCTAAGGGTTGCCCTGCTGTCACTGACAGCGGGCAACCCGATCAGCAACTGCACGATTAGTGTGCAGCTGCAGTTTCTGAACGGACGTTCTGGAACGTCCATTCAGAAATAGAGAATCACCTCCCGGACGTTTATAGTCAACGTGCGGATGGGAGGTGGTTAAAAGGACTGTTGGGTCTCTAACACCTTTCAACATTCAAAACTCTCTAAAAAAAACACAATTCCTCTCCCTACACTATCTGCCCCTTCTGCTGCAGCTCGCCCTGACTAAGTCTAAGCCGAACCACGTGTCATCGGGAGCTATATAGCACCCGATGACGCGTTTTGGCAAGCCAATCACTGTAATGCCAGTAACCAACATGGCTACGGCATTACAGTGAGTGGCACTACTCTATCACACGTTTATTGGCTGCGTAGCAGCCCACAAATGTGCAGGGAGGAGACTTGAGCATCGCGCTCGAAGCACTTGCGGTGTTCGGCCGAACACCGCAATGTGCCGAGCATCGCGATGCTCAAGTGAAAATGGTGTTCAGCTGAGCATGCTCTCCCAACACCAATTCTCACAGCTCCTTCACTCATATGCTAACATACACACGGTCACATGACCCTTATTAGACAATATAGGCTTGCAGGTCCTTTAGTCTTCAGCTCACTGACAGACACACAATTTTACAATCAGGTTTCCATAACAACTGAGCCAATTTTCTTCACTGTTATAGTTCAATGTTAAGCGGGCAGGGCGATGTGGAGGTCACTGTTAAAGGGGTGGGGTACTGTGGAGATCACTGTTAAGGCGGCGGGGCACTGTGGAGGTCACTGTTACGCCTCATTCACACATCCATGTTTTGGTCACTGGTTTCCATCAGTGATTTTGAGCCAAAACCAGGTGCGGCTATAAACACAGAAGAGGTGCAGATCTTTCCATTATACCTTACGTCTGTGGAGGTTCCAATCCTGGCTTGGGCTCACAATCACTGATGGAAATCACTGACCAAACCACTGATGTGTGAATGAGGCTTTAGGAGGGACAGTTAAAAATAAAATAAACAGTGTATAACTGCTAGGGTATGTAGTGCTACTTTCCCCATTAAAAAAAACTAAAATTGATTGGCATCCTAGGCACCCTTGGAACAAATTCAGTAAACACACAAACAGACCAACACTTCATACTTTTTCTAGTTTAAAGTATTTTTTCTGTGTGTGTAGGGAGAGTATTCAAACACAGAACAGACATTGATGGCATATTGCTAGGATATGTCAATATCTTATCATATTGGTCAATTGAACACCACCACCCATGTTAAGAATTGCTTTTTTCAACTTTTCTGTGAAACAATAGAGGTACTATGTAGGGGAAAAACTAAAGAGATCTTTATACCTAACCTGTGGCCCTTTGACACTAATTAGACATAAATGACATATAACGGTGTGCATAAGTGTCTTTTTATTGGAATACGACGTTACGATTTAAGCCTCATGCAGATTTTTTTTCACGCATTTTTTACGGATTGAATAGGGACCCATTCATTTCTATGGGGCCACAAAAATGTGGACAGCACATGGATGTCATCTGTGTGCTCTCCACATTCGTTTTGGCTGTTCCGCAAATTATAGAACATGCAAAACAGACAACAATAGTCATTTTCAAGACGGGGACAATGAAAAGTACAAGATACACATGGACCACGTCCATATTTAGCGGACAGCAATAGATACGGTTTCGTGCAGGAGGCCTTAAAGGGGTTCTCCAGGCTTTTAATATTGATGGACCCAGCACCCTGCCGATCAGCTGTATGAAGGAAAGGCATGCGCTGTCTCCCTTCTATTTTCCTGCTTGCCTATAGACACAGCAGCGGCGAACAGGAAGAGACAAGGGACACGGCACACGTGCATTGCACTAGCCTTTCCTTCATACAGCAGATCGACGGGGCGTCGGACCCCCGTCGATCTGATATTGATGACCTATCCTGAGGATAGGTCTTTAATATTAAAAGCCCATAGAGAGCCCCTTTAAGCGTAATCATGATAATGTAAATGAAGGACCATTCTCCAACTAAATGCTTGAAATCTATTAGGATTCATTTCCCATTTTTCATTAAAATAGAGACATACAGAGGAGATCTCACATACCCAGTGTGAAGAAAACTTTCACAATCTGTTCAATGAATTCCCCTTTATTACTTTCAATGGATATTTTAACATTTTTAGCAACTTGTGACGATATGAATCCCTATTTAGTGCAATACCCCTGACTGATATGAAATCATGTTGATACATAGAGCTCTAGTTCTCCGCAGTGTACACAAGAAGGAGCGAATCTGTCATCACAGTCACTGGGTTGTGCAATACCTGAAGAGCATTAATGGTATTCATTTTGTTTTAGTAAGAGTGGGTGTGAGATCACCTTCCCAACAGGCTGTTGTGTACACACTTGGAAAATAAAAGCACTGATTCCGAGACCAGCCAGCAGTAAGGAGAGATGATTGTCGCTCCTGTACCTGGATACATGTGTAATAAGTTGAAGATTTACAAACCATAAGACAACTGAAATACCATCAATGTAAATGTACGGTAAGTACTTCAAATTACAAAATGCCCTGTCCTGTATTTTCTCATATATAGTGAGAATATATGTTTTCTATACAAATTCATTGAAATGTCATATTTTTACTATACCACCAGAAATGTTATAAAATGTGCGAAAAAAGCTACTACCTTCTAGCTTATGCATGACAAGAATGTACGGTATTGAATGTGAGTAAGGTGTATTATTACACCTTACAAGGACATGCATTAGAAAGAAGACAACGTATTTTTTTGCTTTTGTACTTAAACAAAGGGAATACATTTACATCTGTTTTATTAGGGGCACATATCAGGTTTTTGGAATACCTTTTCAGCTTTAACTGGTCTTTATGGATTTTCATATATTTATTTTCTTTTCAAATCAACTGAATAAAAAATGGATCCATTGTGCGCACATTGAAGTTACTAATTACTGAGGTTTCTACAGTACATACAAAAAAATGGACCAGTCAACCCATCCCATTCATTGGAATTTAACTGATGATAAAGTTCATCAGTAAAAAAAGGATAAAACAAAATGCCAGTGTGGACAGAGCCCTCCTGTGCCCATGAAAAACAATTCCTGTCATGGTCATTTTTTATTGTTCGGTCACAAATTGGAATCAATGCAAAAAAATTTACTTACAGAGGTAGAACATGGCCCAAAAGAAGTCTTAGAGTATTACAGCTCTGTGCAGTTCATAGGTTGGATGGACGTATAATACTGTTGTGTGCATGAGTCTTTAGAGGTTGTATAGAGCCTTAATACTGTTGTATGCATGAGCCTTTAGGCTGTGAAATTGGATTAACAGTAACTAATGATGGGGTAAAAGATATATATATATATATATATATATATATATATATATATATATATGTATATATCATATGCTTATACGCATCCTAGGGAAACGCTAGAAAGTTTGCCTTCTTCTGCCATCTTGTAAAATATCCTCCTGCCACAATATGAAGTATAGTATAGTAGTGTATCATCTGGTCTTATTAGAAATATGAATATTATCACAAAATGGCCAGAAGGTTAGCTAAAAAGGAAAGCAAAGGATACTGCAGGATTGGCTACATATTTACAGTAATAGCATTTTATGGAAAGTGCTTATAGGTAGCCAGCTAGGTCTAAAGGAATCCTTCTCACGCTTTTCAGAAGATAGACATTGCGTAAAGAACCATGCAGTAAAGAAATGGCCATTTGTGGTAATCAATTATCCACATCACCTGTAAGACAGTGGTTAGAACAGAGGAACTGGACTGTGCTCTTCTGTCCTCCATATTTTAATACATATATAAAAGACAGCTATACAGTACATAAAAGAAGAAAAAATGTACACTGTCATTAGTGGTATTAATGAGAGCTATGGAAGCCTATAGGTACTTCAAGTTTTTATATGTGGCAACTCGCTGCTCTCACCAGTATGGGGACCCACCAACCCAGGAAGTCAGTAAGGATTCCAGTTACCAAAAACCCAGCTATTGGGTGGTCCATTTCCAATAACAAAAAGGTCAAGTTGGACAGTGATTTCATTTTTATACGGACAGCCTGCCTAAAAGTCCATTTGTTGTAGACATTGTGAAGAAAAAAAAGTCAGATACTTTACATCCTGGGAGACAATCAGCTGCCATTGTCTGGCAGTAGCTTATTGTTCTGGCAACTGATATAAGCATGCAAGTATAGCCCATTATTGTCACATGGGGTTTAAACCTTTATACAGTAGTTGCATAATCATTTGAGTATAATACATTTTACTATGGTAAGGTACTTCTAGGATTACCCGTGCTTTGTCAATTTCAGTACGCTATACGTTCTGCCAACACTCTAAGACTAACGTCCTCTATAATCTGAACCTCCCACTCCCGTCTCCAATACTTTTCTCGAGCTGCACCATCAGATTAATTCCCAAATCACACAGCTTTAAACCTGCGCTAAAATTTCATCCATTTGGGCAGTCCTATCACATTCCCTAATATGACTCCACAGAACTTATCCCATCAGTAACCCCCAGACTTCTTCACCTTAATGCACTTTATATCTGTGCAGACACTGGCCAGGGACTGTCTCATGCAGATTTATGCTTACTACTGTACCTTGCTTAGTTTGTGTCCAAAACAAGGCTATCCAACCAGAACATATGTAGGGGCTGGTTTTTCGAGATCTCATTTTGAATTAATGCACTTTACTTGGAATACAATGTATTATTATTAATATTGGGGGTCATGGCAGTTGCTTGACTTTGATGATTATGTATATTGATCTGTGATGCTGTACAGTTTTTTACTGGAGTATTTTGTTCTAATTTTAACTAATAAAGTGCTATTTTTAGGGCCAGTTCACATGACCGATTTAGAAAAACGCAAAAAAAAAATCAGCGCAGAGCCGCATGGTTTTTTCAAGTGTCATTTTTAACCAATGGGTTTTCACTTCCATGCAAAGCTTAATTATCTGATTGAGGTTTTTGAAGCATCAAAAAAAAAAAAAAAAGCATGGGCTTACATGGAGTTGTTTTTTATTCTGCTTCCTATACATTTCAATTGGAGATTCAGCGCTGATTCTGCCCCAAGATAGAGCATGCTGCTCCTTTTTGGCACATTTTTTTTTACTGCTTCCCATTGAAATGAATGAGATGCTGTTTTGAGACAGAAACGCTGCCAATTCAGTGCCAAAAAACTCAGTGTGAACTGGCCCTTAACGTGAATATTATGCACTTTTTTCTATTAGGTTGATCCTGTAGTTTGATGAAGTGCTGTCCTGTAATCTTGTGGCAGATATACTCAGTTGCTTATTTTTTTTGACACTGTGAACCGACAGTATGTAAATAGTGATGTCGCGAACATAAAATTTTCAGTTCGCGAACAGCGAACGAGAACTTCCGCAAATGTTCGCGAACTGGCGAACCGGGCGAACCGCCATAGACTTCAATAGACAGGCGAATTTTAAAACCCACAGGGACTCTTTCTGGCCACAATAGTGATGAGAAAGTTGTTTCAAGGGGTCTAACACCTGGACTGTGGCATGCCGGAGGGGGATCTATGGCAAAACTCCCATGGAAAATTACGTAGTGGACGCAGAGTCGGGTTTTAATCCATAAAGGGCATAAATCAACTAACATTCCTAAATTGTTTGGAATAACGTGCTTTAAAACATCCAGTGTGTGTATACGATCAGGTATGATGTTGTATCGATCAGGTAGTGTAAGGGTTACGCCCGCATCACAGACATTGACAGACCAAACTCCCCTTTTAATGCACCGCAAACAGTTCATTTGCACAACCGCAAACTCCCCATTTGCACAAGGTTGGATACCAAGCTAGCCACGTCCCGGTGATGTCATTGAAGGTTTCTTCCTCCACCCAGCCACGTACAACACCAAGGGTCCCCGAAAGGTCAATTGAATTGATTTTTCGAACGGGGAGATGGTTAAAAAAACGCTGGCTCCCTCCCCTTTGTTTTTATCCACGGTGACTGCGTCTGCGCCGTGCAATTTACTGTCACACCCGATATGAGTGGTATTTTCTGTAGTACTATTCTCATCAGTTTAATCCCTCTAACGTCCCCAATCTGGGTGCCATTTATTGAATAGATTTTTCGAACGGGGAGATGGTATCAGTGGTTGGCACTGGCAGTGGGCACACTACAGTCAGTAGAAGCGGGCCTGACACACACTGGCAGCAGGCAAGCAACTGAAATTACACTAAAGTGTAAAAATTAAATGCCTTATTTATCGGCAAGCTACTGTGCCACCCGGTATGAGTGGTTGGCACTGGCAGTGGGCACACTACAGTCAGTGGAAGAGGGCCTGACACACACTGGCAGCAGGCAAGCAACTGAATTTAGACTACTGTCTAAAAATTAAATGCCTTATTTATCGGCAAGCTACTGTGCCACCCGGTATCAGTGGTTGGCACTGGCAGTGGGCACACTACAGTCAGTGGAAGCGGGCCTGACACACACTGGCAGCAGGCAAGCAACTGAATTTAGACTACTGTCTAAAAATTAAATGCCTTATTTATCGGCAAGCTACTGTGCCACCCGGTATCAGTGGTTGGCACTGGCAGTGGGCACACTACAGTCAGTTGAAGTCGGCCTGACACACACTAGCAGCAGGCAAGCAGCTGAAATTACACTAAAGTGTAAAAATTAAATGCCTTTTTTATGCAAAGTCCTGTGCCAGCCGGTATGAGTGGTGGGCACTGGCAGTGGGCACACTACAGTCAGTGGAAGTCAGCCTGACACACACTGGCAGGCAACTAACCTTAGATTAAAGTGTAAAAATTAAGTGCCTATTTTTTAAGCAAAGTCCTGTGCCACTCGGTATGACAGGGGTGGGCACTGGCAGTGGGCACACTACAGTCAGTTGAAGTCGGCCTGACACACACTAGCAGCAGGCAAGCAGCTGAAATTACATTAAAGTGTAAAAATTAAATGCCTTTTTTAAGCAAAGTCCTGTGCCAGCCGGTATGAGTGGTGGGCACTGGCAGTGGGCACACTACAGTCAGTGGAAGTCAGCCTGACACACACTGGCAGGCAACTAACCTTAGATTAAAGTGTAAAAATTAAGTGCCTATTTTTTAAGCAAAGTCCTGTGCCACTCGGGATGACAGGGGTGGGCACTGGCAGTGGGCACACTACAGTCAGTTGAAGTCGGCCTGACACACACTGGCAGGCAACTAACCTTAGATTAAAGTGTAAAAATGAAGTGCCTTTTTTTTAAGCAAAGTCCTGTGCCAGCCGGTATGAGTGGTGGGCACTGGCAGTGGGCACACTACAGTCAGTGGAAGTCAGCCTGACACACACTGGCAGGCAACTAACCTTAGATTAAAGTGTAAAAATTAAGTGCCTATTTTTTAAGCAAAGTCCTGTGCCACTCGGGATGACAGGGGTGGGCACTGGCAGTGGGCACACTACAGTCAGTTGAAGTCGGCCTGACACACACTGGCAGGCAACTAACCTTAGATTAAAGTGTAAAAATGAAGTGCCTTTTTTTTAAGCAAAGTCCTGTGCCACACGGGATGACAGGGGTGGGCACTGGCAGTGGGCACACTACAGTCAGTTGAAGTCGGCCTGACACACACTAGCAGCAGGCAAGCAGCTGAAATTACACTAAAGTGTAAAAATTAAATGCCTTTTTTATGCAAAGTCCTGTGCCAGCCGGTATGAGTGGTGGGCACTGGCAGTGGGCACACTACAGTCAGTGGAAGTCAGCCTGACACACACTGGCAGGCAACTAACCTTAGATTAAAGTGTAAAAATTAAGTGCCTTTTTTTAAGCAAAGTCCTGTGCCACACGGAATGACAGGGGTGAGCACTGGCAGTGGGCACACTACAGTCTGTGGGCCTGCAGCTCCTCACACACAGGCAGGCCAGGCAACTGCAATATGTATATAAAGGAAAAAAAAAAAGCAGACTAATGTTGCAGCCCTAAAAAGGGCTTTTTGGGGTGCTGTCAGGACGCTGTCCTTACAGCAGAGATCAGATGAGTCTTTCAGGACTGGAGTGGACACTGAATTCACTAGCCTAGCTATCGATTTCCCAATTAAATCAGCAGCAGTTACAGTCTCCCTCCTCTCACTAAGACTGCAGCTTCAGAATGAATCTAAAATGGATGCTGTGCAGGAGGTGGGAGGGTCTGGGAGGGAGGGTATGCTGCTGATTGGCTGGAATGTGTCTGCTGACTGTGAGGTACAGGGTCAAAGTTTGCTCAATGATGATGTATAGGGGGCGGACCGAACATCGCATGTGTTCGCCCGGCAGAGGCGAACAAGCTATGTTCGCCGGGAACTGTTCGCCGTCGGATAGTTCGGGCCATCTCTATATGTAAAGTCTATTTCTTGGTTGATTATTTGTATAAAATACGGTTGAACCAGTATATTTACCTTTTGTGTCATCCCAATTTACTTAATGATT
This sequence comes from Bufo bufo, assembly GCF_905171765.1. NCBI lineage: Eukaryota > Metazoa > Chordata > Amphibia > Anura > Bufonidae > Bufo > Bufo bufo. The sequence continues at coordinate 624,523,707 of NC_053389.1, read as the reverse complement.
GTAAGCTCTTGCGAACATGTGCCTCTTTTATCTTGTAGGAATTGTTCACTAGTGTTTTACTTTTACAATATTTGATTTTGACTAGAGATGAGCAAATTTAAAAAAAAATTGATTTGCCGAATTTTTGGGGAAAAATTTGTATCGATCCGAATATATTCGCTGAGAATTACGTAGAAAAACTGCTATTTTCTGGCTGCTGAGAGCCTTTATAGTGGTGTAGAACACTGTGCCTTGTAGTAACACGCATAGGGAGTCTGCTTTGGTAGTGAAATAATACTGTGAGTCAGTATGACACGCAGATGACAGACGTCGCTCTTAGAATCACTGCACACTTCACTTATTTGGGCAGTCACGTGGCTAAAACTGACCAAATAACTCAAGTATGGAACTCAGCCTTACAGGTCAATGTTACAGCCAAGAAGAAGCGCACTCCATTTACACCAGCTGCTTCCACATCGCCAGCTGATTCCACATAGATGTTATCAGAACCTGTTCTATTAAACGCTTATACAAGTAGGTGGAGGATCTGTGGATGGCACTGTTATGGGGGATCTGTGGATGGCATCCACAGATCCCCCATCCTATAACAGTGCCATCCACAGACCCCCCTCCATCCTATAACAGTGCCATCCACAGACCCCCCTCCATCTTATAACAGTGCCATCCACAGACCCCCCTCACACCATAACAGTGCCATCCACAGACCCCCCCTTAACAGTGCCATCCACAGACCCCCCCACCCCATAACAGTACAATCCACAGACCCCCCCACCCCATAGCAGTGCCATCCACAGACCCCCCCCACCCCATAACAGTGCAATCCACAGACCCCCCCACCCCATAACAGTGCCATCCAGACCCCCCCACCCCATTACAGTGCCATCCACAGACCCCCCCACCCCATAACAGTGCCATCCACAGACCCCCCCACCGCTTAACAGTGTCATCCACAGACCCCCCATTGCCGCTCCAGTACAGTTATAAAATGTGTAATTCAATTAATAATGATTCATGCTGCCCCCTCTGTAGTATAACATTCAATATATCCTACTCACAGGGCTACTGTTATATCGTAATGCAGGCCGGCTGGGCAGGCCTACTTTATGAATGAAGCAGGCCGGGCAGGCACGTGACGTCAGTCAGTCACGCTGCCGCTCGTCTGTCCGGCCGGCCTGCATTACGATATAACAGTAGTCCTGTGAGTAGGATATATTGAATGATATACTACCGAGGGGGCAGCATGAATCATTATTAATTGAATGACACATTTTATAACTGTACTGGAGCGGCGGGGCCGGAGCACAGTGAACGCACCGGCCCCCAGCTCCTCCTCACAGTCCCTCCCCTCTGATACATCGCAGCCTGTGATGCTGGAGCATGGCAGGCTGCGATGTCAAAAGGTGGCGGAACGCCGTTCCGGTGCGTTCCGCCAGAAAAAAAGCCCTGACTATGACTCTTCTCAGGTAGATTTGACTCTTTTCAAGGCCTGGGCTGCAATGATTATGATGCTGGTTCTCAGCAACCACTTACTTTTAGCTCATGAGTGACACGCCGCTAAAATCTGCATTTCTGTCACTATTCTATGCTGCCCTCAGTGAGGTCAGCATAAAGTTGATGACAGTTCCCTTGAACATACTGGGCTCATTACTGTGTCTTTGATTTCTTCTATTAGATATATTATATATATATTTTTTGTGCCGTCTGAGGTTTTAGGAGAGCAGACCTTTCTCCACACTTTGCTGTCCTCACATAGGTCAGCATAATCTAACATTTGATCCACTTTGAAGGGAAATTTGTAGCTATGAAACTGGCTGACCTGTTACCAGTGACAGATTATAATAGGGGCGTTTGGGTCGGCAGCCCCGGGCCCAGCACTGACCCAAACTCCCACATACTGCGGCGGGGCACTGGAGCGTATAGTTCCCTGACCCGCCGCCGATCAGCGCCACAGGCTTCAGGCCTAGTAGGCCTGAGGCCTATGCGGTAGTGAAATCCCGGCGCAGACGTGCGTGAAGACGTCATTGCGCGTGCCTGTGCAGAGACGCAGCACAGTGAAGTGTGCGCGCCTGGACATAGGTGAGTATTTAGTTTTTAGGGTTTTTTTTGTTTAATTTTTAATTTTATGTGCCAACTTTGGGGGATATGGGGGGGCAGTACGTCAAGGGGAAATTGCAGTTTGGGGGCAAATTACTATGCGGGGGGAAATATTATGGGAGAGATTACTATGTGGGGAAAATTAGTATATGGGGCAATGTGGGGGAAACTACTGTGTGGGGGCAATGTTGGGGAAACTACTGTGTGGGGCAATGTTGGGGAAACTACTGCGTGGGGGCAGTGTGGCAGAAATTACTGTGTGGGGGCAGTGTGGGGTAAACTACTGTGTGGGGGCAAACTACTGTGTGGGGGCAGTGTGAGGGAAACTACTTTGTGGGGGAAACTACTGTGTGGGGGCAGTGTGGAGAAAATTACTGTGTGGGGCAATGTGGGGTAAACTAATGCATGGGGCAATGTGGGGTAAACTAATGCGTGGAGCAGTGTGGGGGAAATTACTGTGTGGGGGCAGTGTGGGGGAAATTACTGTGTGTGGGCAAAGTGGGTGAAATTACTGTGTCTGGCAGTGTCACGACCATGGTTATGGTCGTGACTTCTGGATCCGCATGCAGTTACCTGCGGTTTGGTTTTATTGTCAACCACATGGTGAGGGCTGCTGGTATGTTGCCTCACATGTGGTTGCCGCTGGCAACATAGCAGCCTGAGCTGTTGCTAAGCAGCTTGTTGTCAAGTGCATGCGGTTGCACCTGGCTTGGTGTGTTTGTATGTGTGCACTTTCCTTGTTTGTGGTGCAGAGGTTTTGTATGTGTGTATTGTGACACTTTTCGTCACCTGCGGTTGCCCATGGCAATGTGTGGTTTGTGTACATGTGGTGGCAGTGTCTCGGCCTTCTGGCTGTTTCCCAGGACATGGTTGCCACGCATGTCGTTGCCTGCGGTAACAGCTGCAGTGTAATTGTTGATTGTACACTTTCCCTTTAAGTGGCTTTTTCCCTTGCCTGGTGCAGGAAGGGTTAACTCCCTTCTTAGTGTGTGAACACTGGGTGGGTGTATGTGTGGGTGTGGCCACTTGGGGCTATTTAGCTCCTGCTGGATGACAGACTCTGAGGGGTACTTCAGCCATGGGTAGCTGATGTCATCCTCCTGGTTATATACCATCTGCCAGTGAGGGCCACCCTTGTGCTCATAAAACTTCATGTATGATGTTATGAAGATGTTTCTGTGGTCTCTTTGTTTATTGCAGCTATGGTTTCCTGGGTTCCTGTGTGATGTGTGTTGTGTGCTGTGTCCGTTTGTGATGTTGTGGACAGCAGCACTTATACATGGGTTCCAGGCTGAGTGTCTGTGGCAGGTAGGTGTTGTACTAGTTGCATCTACCTGCCATATGCTGTTTATGTTCCCCTTTCTTTGTAGCTTGGCCAGTGAGACTCCTGTTCGTCCGTATCTAGGAGGAACAGGTCGTCTTACTCTGCTCCTAGTCCAGGGCCACCCTGAGGGCGAGTAGGAATATTAGGTTCCGGAGTATGAGCCCTCCTACCATCAGGGTTGGCTCATACGGCTAGGAGACAGGGTCAGAATTAGGGACGTATTAGGAGGTGACCTGCTCCCTGATTCCTGTCCTGGCCTTGCAGCGACCACCATCTTCAGTCATCGCACGGCTGAGGGTTTTCCCCATCCTCAGCCGTGACAGGCAGTGTGGAGTAAACTACTGTGTGGTGGAAATTACTGTGTGGGGGCAGTGTAGGGGAAATTTCTGTGTGGGGGCAGTGTGGCGGAAACTACTCTGTGTGGGAAACTACTGTGTGGGGGAAACTACTATATGGTGTCAGTATGGTGGAAATTACTGTGTGGGGCAGTGTGGGGAAAATTACTATGTGGGGGAAATTACTGTGTAGGGGCAAACTACTATATGGGGCAGTGTGGGGGAAATTACTATATGGGGCAGCGTGGGGGGTCTTGTTCTTGGGGAGGCACTGTAGGGCCAATTCTATTTTTTTTGGGGACCCTATACAGGGATTATTGCCTGGAGCACAATATAGAGTGTTATTATTACTGAGGGCACTCTAGGGGACATTATAACTGCTGTGGACACTATAGGGACATTTGGGGCAATTTATCAAACTGGTGTAAAGTAGAACTGGCTTAGTTGCCCATAGCAGCCAATCAGATTCCACCTTTCATTTTTGACAGCTCTTTTTAAAATCCAGTTCTACTTTACACCAGTTTGATAAAGGATGTCTACTGGGGTCACTATTTTTTCCAACAGTATAGTACCTGTTGAGTCGAGATACGGCTGAAAGAATTTGCCATGGCGATCTAACGGAGTAGAAGAGGAAAAGAAGGTCTACATGACAGGAGATGTCTGTGGATGTAAGAGGTAGGTGGTGCTGTATTCCCCTCCAAGTTTTTTTTATTATGGAAAGTGGAGCCTCTAGGTCTAACAACAATGACCCGGTTGCTCCTAGAATCTAATTTACATACAGTACAGACCAAAAGTTTGGACACACTTTCTCATTCAAAGAGTTTTCTTTATTTTCATGACTATGAAAATTGTAGATTCACACTGAAGGCATCAAAACAATGAATTAACACATGTGGAATTATATACATAACAAACAAGTGTGAAACAACTGAAAATATGTCATATTCTATGTTCTTCAAAGTAGCCACCTTTTGCTTTGATTACTGCTTTGCACACTCTTGGTATTCTCTTGATGAGCTTCAAGAGGTAGTCCCCTGAAATGGTTTTCACTTCACAGGTGTGCCCTGTCAGGTTTAATAAGTGGGATTTCTTGCCTTATAAATGGGGTTGGGACCATCAGTTGCGTTGAGGAGAAGTCAGGTGGATACACAGCTCATAGTCTTACTGAATAGACTGTTAGAATTTGTATTATGGCAAGAAAAAAGCAGCTAAGTAAAGAAAAACGAGTGGCCATCATTACTTTAAGAAATAAAGGTCAGTCAGTCAGCCGAAAAATTTGGAAAACTTTGAAAGTAAGGGCTATTTGACCATGAAGGAGAGTGATGGGGTGCTGCGCCAGATTACCTGGCCTCCACAGTCACCGGACCTGAACCCAATCGAGATGGTTTGGGGTGAGCTGGACCGCAGAGTGAAGGCAAAAGGGCCAACAAGTGCTAAGCATCTCTGGGAACTCCTTCAAGACTGTTGGAAGACCATTTCAGGGAACTACCTCTTGAAGCTCATCAAGAGAATGCCAAGAGTGTGCAAAGCAGTAATCAAAGCAAAAGGTGGCTACTTTGAAGAACCTAGAATATGACATATTTTCAGTTGTTTCACACTTGTTTGTTATGTATATAATTCCACATGTGTTAATTCATAGTTTTGATGCCTTCATAGTCATGAAAATAAAGAAAACTCTTTGAATGAGAAGGTGTGTCCAAACTTTTGGTCTGTACTGTATATTAAAACTTCATTTTTCTGCTGACAGATGCCCTTTAATACTTTTTGTTAAATAAAAATATAAAGACTAAGAGCTGTTTTTTCTTTCCATTTCATTACAATATACAGCTTGGTGATTCAGATAAGACCTGTTCTGAAATGAATGCATGCAAATAAGTATTTAATATGAGAAATATAAAGGGTTCTTTGTCAGATATCTACCACAAGGCCCCTTTTGTACTATGACAACATTCTATCTGTTTATATGGGTTGATGATTGTCTTCTGTACTCATCTAGAAATAACTCATTCATTGCCTGAGTTAAACTTTTAACTGAGTTAAAATTTGTAATCTTGAATCTGAAGTTTAAAAATCAAAGCCCGAAGTTATTCACTGAAGTCTTGCGAGACTTCGGAGATAAAAAAATTTCACATCGCTGGAGCCCATGCATTTGAATGCTGTCCAAAGACGGATCTCCGAACAGCATTCAAACGAAGTTTTGACCGAAGCGACTTCGGATCTATGATCCAAAGCTCGCTTCACTGAACTCTAATTTTAGTATTACAAAGTACTCATTAGTGCCAAGTCCAACAGAGCAGGAGTCACTCTCAGGGCTCATGCACACGACAGTATTTTGTGTTCCGTATACGGACCGTATTATGATTCCGTATACGGTACCATTCATTTCAATGGATCCGCAAAAGATGCGGACAGCACTCTGTGTGCTATCCGCATTCGTTGCTCTGTTCCGTGACCCCGCAAAAATGATGAGACATGTCCTATTCTTGTCCGTTTTGCGGACAAGAATAGGCATCTCTATAATTGCAGAAGGCACGCGGGCGGCATCCGTTTTTTGTGGATCAGCAATTTGCGGACCGCCAAAAACGGCACGGTCATTTACATGAGCCTTTATACAAGAGGTTATTGAGCAAGAAAGCCCACTCAATAACTTTGATATTGGATTTCATAAGGCCTAATGGTGGTGGATTTGCTAGATGTTGTATATCAGAGGTATCAATTCTTTTAAGAATTTCATTTTCTCTTGTTTGGTCAGTTGTCAAAATGTATTTATTCTACTTATAAATTTGTCCTATTCTGTTTTAGCCAATTTTATCTTCTTGTTGACTGGCTTTTATTTTACAGGAGTTTGGGGAACTTTTCCCCTTTACTTTTGCATAGAAAAGTTCCATAATGTGCCGTGATTGTTTATGTAGTGCTGATGCTTAGGCAGGGTGCTGAATCTCATTGAAGATATCGCCAAAAAATTGAACCACAATCTTCACTATATGAAAATCGAAAAACTTTATTAATAATATATAATAAATACATACATGATGATAAAAGGCAGCACAAAGGTGGACCACAAAGGTGAGGAACAGGACCCAAGGGGGGCCGAGAGGTCAGCACACCAAAGGTAGGGAAAAGAATGTAGGATGAAAAACACCAAGGTACCTCAGGACAATAAGCCCCAAACAATACTGCAATGGAGGCAAATATGAGGATGAAAAGACTTGGTGATTGGAAAAAATAAGCATACCCTGGATGGTGTGTCGATCTCTCAGCCACCTCCTGACCCAACGCCGTTTCGCCAGTAACCTGGTTCTTCCGGGGATATAGGATAATAGACCAAACTTCCCCTATTATAGTGCCCACACAGGTGTGTAAGGGAATAATTAAAAGCCTAAGGACACCTCCACCAATGGATATGGAGCTTCAAATACTGTGGGCCAATCAGCAGCATCACATGGACGTAATGGGGGCGGGGCCAAACCGACGCGGTGGTCACACAACAAAGCACGTGACCGCAGCGTCAGAACCGCACCATGGCCAACACCCCTACCATAAAGTAACGGCCAATCTGAGGCCAAGAAGGACATGCTGAGGGAGGAGCACATATGGCACGGCCGTCATGCGGCAGAGCACATGACCGCGGTGTCACAGACCCAACATGGCCACACCTCCCGCAGACCGTAAGAGAACAAAAAGGGCAGGACAGGTACGACGCGGCGGCCACGTGACAGGGCACATGACCGCAGCGTCAGAAACCCATAATGGCCACCGCCTCCACCAAAAACCGATGATCAGTCGACAGCATACGAAGAGAATATCAGGGGCAGAGCAAATATGACGGAGCGGTCACGTGACAAAGCACATGACCGCAGCGCCATAAGCACACCAAAACCGCATTGATGTGCCATCCTGGATAAGCTACCTACCTATAATCCCACTATGCAAGTCCATAAATTGAGCACCAAACGCGTTTCGGAGTGTTGCCTTACTCCTTCCTCAGTGGTAATGCTTGCATAGAGTGTTGGCTGTCTTTTATATCCCTCCTTCATAAGTTCCTAATAAAATATGGACTAGATTCCCACATAATAGTGTTCCTAGTAAGATATGGACCAGATTTTAAAAAAAAAAAACGCACTTGCGGTTTTGATGCGTTTTCCATGCGTTTTTTGGCGGGTCAATGCGTTTTTTGTCCATATAGTTCCCAATGGGCCTAAATATCATTCCCAATAAGTCATTTTCCTTTTAGACACTGCTTTATAATTAAAAATGTTGTCACTACAATAAAAACTTTAAAAACGTTAATAGTACTAGGCTTAAATAGCAATACAAATACATATAGACCAATATATGTAAAACAATATATAAATAGTATACAATACATCATATAACAGATAAAATCATATGAGGTACACCGAAATTTTTCTTCCCGCAGTCTTCTCATCTGATGTACTCCCCTGTGGACTCAGTTCTCAAAGGTCAGATGGGTGAGGGCCCCCCACGGAGGCGAATCCCCGTGCACTAAACTATACGGGGGTATCGCATCAGCGGGGGGCACCCACCCACATAATCAGGGGGGATCACAGATTCAAAGAAAGCCAAAAATTTCGAGATCGGCATTCAATCCATTAGGTAGCATACTACCAAATTCGAATATTCATCTGGATTCTGCCCTTGACATCCTAGCAATATGATCTCCACCCCTCCAATCTCGATCAATTTGTTCCAATGCTACGAATGTCAGGCCCTTCGGATCCTTATTATGTGTCATTTTAAAGTGTCTAGACAATACATGTTTTTCATATCCATTCTTAATATTTGAAATATGCTCCGCTATTCTTGTTTTTAGAGCTCTTTTGGTCCTTCCAATATATTGTCTAGCACATGGACACGGAATTAGGTATATCACATTACAAGTACTGCATGTGAGGAATTTGTTTATCTCAAATGTAAAAGAATTTTGAGTTGACACTATTTTGGTGTTTTTTTTTAGGGAAGGATGTGTTCCTACAATTGATACACCTTCCACACCTGTGGAAACCCTTCATATTTAGCCATTTTTGTATGGATCTCTCATTCGTTTTTGGATTCTTAATTGAAGGGGCTATTTTAATTCCCAAATTGGGGGCTCTTGTGTATACTATTTGCGGTAATTTCGATATTAGAGGTCCTATAGTTTTATCCTCTTGAATAAAGTGCCAATGTTTATAAATAATCTGTTCTACTTTTTTGTATTGTATATTAAAAGGGAGAATTATTCGAGGGGTTTCTTCTTCCTTTTTTTTTTGGGATAGTCCTTTATTATAAACTCTTCTTTCATTTTTATCGCTTCTTCTTGAAATTTATCATTCCTAGTACAGTTCCTCTTTATCCTATGGAACTGGCCTAAAGGAATGTTCAGCAGCCACCTAGGCAGGTGGCAGCTGGAGAAACGAATAAAGCTATTTTTCGCAACCGGTTTCTGATATGTGTTGCAAATATAGTAATCTCCATCTATCCTAATTTGTAGATCTAAAAACTCAGTACATTCATTGTTAATATTTGAGGTAAAAATAAGATTAAAATGGTTACTATTAATATCTATTAAAAATGTCAATAAATCTGATTTGTCCCCTTTCTAAATAAAAATCACATCATCTATAAATCTCTGCCAGAGCACCAGGTCTGTCCCCAGCCTTGCGTCTATAGTTTGTTGTTCCCAGGATGCCATAAATAGGTTGGCATAGCTGGGGGCAAACCTGGTGCCCATGGCAGTTCCCTGTTTCTTGAGGTAGTGGTCATTTTCTAAGTAAAATTAATTGTGTGTTAATATAAATAATACTCCTTCCAGTAAAAATTGTATCTGTTCTTCTTTAAAAACTCCACTCTGTCTCAACATTAATTCCATTGCTGCAATACCTTGATTATGATCAATAATAGTGTACAGTGACTGGACATCTAATGTCCCCATTATCCATCCTGGTTCAACCTGTAAATTTTCTACAACCTGAATAATTTGAGTCATATCTCTAATATATGATTTTGTATTTTTCACTACTGGATGAATTAATCTATCAATGTATTGTGAAAGGTTCGCTGTTAGGGAACCAATCCCTGATATAATGGGGCGACCAAGGGGTTCTGTTGGATTTTTGTGTATCTTCGGCAAGCAATAGAAGACAGGTAGTCTCCGTTGCGTGCCCAAGATATATTCATACTCATGTTCCGTCAAGATATTCTTCTCTAGACCTTTTTTGCAATATTGTGTTAATAACTCATAAAATTCTTCCGTTGGGTCTTTTCTTAATTTCGTATGTATTAAGGCAATTTGCCTGGATTTGTGGGAGGGGCTGGTTGCTACCTCTAGCCTACTTAAGGCACTCCCCTTACCTTGCTCCTTACCATTCGAGGTCAGAGTTGAATGAGGATCCACTTCCTGGTTCTCTCAGACGCCATCTTGGTTTTCTTACCCACAAGTTTTTCTGCAGCAGCTGTGTCCAGGAATCCTCTTGCAGGCCTTTTCCATCCGTCCAGCTTCTTACCCGGGTCTTCGTTGTAGATCACGTCCCAGGGACTCCTAAACCGTAAGTCAGACCTACCTGTCACGCCAGGATCGGTTCCTACGGCGCACGGTACAGCACGGGTCCTCGCCTTACGGTTTTCTCTGCACAGTCGCATTTCAAAGCCTTTTTCGCGGCGTCATTTCTTACAAATTGTTCGGCTAAATTATGCGTATTAGAGAAGCGATCATTTCGCACAAACTGTTTTTCCCTTGCTTCATTTAAACGATTGTCATTTCGGTTTGTGTTTCTGGTCGGCACTTATTCATAGTATATTCTATGCACGATTGCTGTTCGCATCAAAATGCATACGGTTAAGCTATTCATGCTAACTTCTGTTTCCCTTCATACTAAGATTCGGTTATTCTGCTATGTATTCACATAGATCTTTTCGTGAGTTACATGTCATAATTTCATGTATTTACATTTGGTTAAAAAGTTGCTTGGTTAAGTAGACAGACCATTTCATGCTATTTTTAAGGTATCACTTCTTACATCAAGGGTATGAATCCAGCTAACATTTCTGTATAGACCATTGAACTCCCACGCGTACTGGAGTTTTTTTTTTTTTTTTTTTTAATTATCCATTTCAATTTTACGTTACAGGCCTCATTTCTTTGTTGTTAACCATGACACTTAAGGATTTAATTGCTTTTCATGCATACTCGGGTTGAATCACACGTACTGATCCAACCAATCATACGTTTCCTGCACAGTAATATACATATATATAACTTACATTTTATGTTCCCCTTACACACCATTATTATAACACACATGTTGTTGGTATATAGGCCATGGCCTCCCTCAGATATCTTATTAAAGCCATGCCAACATTTCTGAGTAACACATATCTATTGCGCAGTATCAACATTTTATTTGCAATCATACGCAAGCAAACCTTAAAACATTGCTGCTACAGGCTATAAGTCTGTTTTCTTTCCAACAATCCACACTCATCATACTACTTTCTTTTACCCATTTCAGGCTGTCAAGCTTATATACACTGCTCAAAAAAATAAAGGGAACACAAAAATAACACATCCTGGATCCGAGTTAATTAAATATTCTTCTGAAATACTTTGTTCTTTACATAGTTGAATGTGCTGACAACAAAATCACACAAAAATAAAAAAATGGAAATCAAATTTTTCAACCCATGGAGGTCTGGATTTGGAGTCACACTCAAAATTAAAGTGGAAAAACACACTACGGGCTGATCCAACTTTGATGTAATGTCCTTAAAACAAGCCAAAATGAGGCTCAGTAGTGTGTGTGTGGCCTCCACGTGCCTGTATGACCTCCCTAAAACGCCTGTGCATGCTCCTGATGAGGTGGCGGACGGTCTCCTGAGGGAACTCCTCCCAGACCTGGACTAAAGCATCTGCCAACTCCTGGACAGTCTGTGGTGCAACGTGACGTTGGTGGATAGAGCGAGACATGATGTCCCAGATGTGCTCAATTGGATTCATATCTGGGGAACGGGCGGGCCAGTCCATAGCATCAATGCCTTTGTCTTGCAGGAACTGCTGACACACTCCAGCCACATGAGGTCTAGCATTGTCTTGCATTAGGAGGAACCCAGGGCCAACCGCACCAGCATATGGTCTCACAAGGGGTCTGAGGATCTCATCTCGGTACCTAATGGCAGTCGGGCTACCTCTGGCGAGCACATGGAGGGCTGTGTGGCCCTCCAAAGAAATGCCACCCCACACCATTACTGACCCAATGCCAAACCGGTCATGCTGGAGGATGTTGCAGGCAGTAGAACGTTCTCCACGGCGTCTCCAGACTCTGTCACGTCTGTCACATGTGCTCAATGTGAACCTGCTTTCATCTATGAAGAGCACTGGGCGCCAGTGGCGAATTTGCCAATCTTGGTGTTCTCTGGCAAATGCCAAACGTCCTGCACGGTGTTGGGCTGTAAGCACAACCCCCACCTGTGGACGTCAGGCCCTCATATCAACCTCATGGAGTCTGTTTCTGACCGTTTGAGCAGACACATGCACATTTGTGGCCTTCTGGAGGTCATTTTGCAGGGCTCTGGCAGTGCTCCTCCTGCTGGGTAGTGGTCCTGCTGCTGGGTTGTTGCCCTCCTACGGCCTCCTCCACGTCTCCTGATGTACTGGCCTGTCTCCTGGTAGCGCCTCCATGCTCTGGACACTACGCTGACAGATACAGCAAACCTTCTTGCCACAGCCCGCATTGATGTGCCATCCTGGATAAGCTGCACTACCTGAGCCACTTGTGTGGGTTGTAGACTCCGTCTCATGCTACCACTAGAGTGAAAGCACCGCCAGCATTCAAAAGTGACCAAAACATTAGCCAGGAAGCATAGGAACTGAGAAGTGGTCTGTGGTCACCACCTGCAGAACCACTTCTTTTATTTTGGGTGTCTTGCTAATTGCCTATAATTTCCACCTGTTGTCTATCCCATTTGCACAACAGCATGTGAAATTGATTGTCACTCAGTGTTGCTTCCTAAGTGGACAGTTTGATTTCACAGAAGTGTGATTGACTTGGAAATACATTGTGTTGTTTAAGTGTTCCCTTTATTTTTTTGAGCAGTGTATATTTGCTCAACACGGGTTTTTCCTGTAAATTTGTCATACTACCAGGTACGTACACCTGCTCATATGGTATTTCTACCATACATTTCATTTCATCCCCCTAGGTTAGAGTGATGGCAATAGGGTCACAGGCATCCCAATAGGTATTTACCCCATTTTGGCAATCGCCATCAGTTAGTGGTCCCGCGAGGCCAACACCCCGCCTCAAACGTTTCAGAGGCAAACACCCATCGAGCCACATGTTAGCTAGCCGCCTCGCATGTTGCATAGAGAGGGCCTCACCTGTCACTCCCTTCCCCTGTTTTCTGTCTTACAGTCACCGAGAGGCCTAAAACTCCTGCCACTACGACGAGTGGCCTCAATAACCCCTCGCACCAACGCATAGATAGAGCCTCTCAAGCCGCTTGGCAATTAGCAGGGCCTCATCTGTCACTAAACAAGTATAATGTTTTCGCCATTCGGCCTAGCTAGTACAATTTGGTGGTTTCCTATACTAATTAATTGTTTTGTTTATAGTATGTCTCAGGAAGGGGTAGAGGATTTCTCCCTGCCTAGCACCCCGGCTAGAGCTGTCACTCCCACACAGGGAGGAGAGCTAGCCAGTCCAGCATCGATCAGATCCTGGACGATCCCACGTATAACCACGGAATTGAGTAGACGACAAATCCCCTACCCCGCTACAGCAAGGAAAGCAGAACTTTTCAAACTGCTACGCACATCTACAAATAACATGGATGCCGGGGAAGGACCTAGCCAGTCCAACCCAGGAGATATACATGCCATGTTATCCTCACTCCATGAGCAAGGTCAACTCCAGGCTGGAGAAACTTGAGTCGGACACCACGGCCTTTACTCTAGCAGGGCCACCCGCTGCTGCTTCACAAGCACCAGCCGACTTGCCATTAGTTGCTCCAGCCATGACCCTGGATGACCAGGAAGTTAGCCCGGCTCATATGATACCTGAGCATATAAAAAGGGATATCCTGGAAGGTAAAGACGTCAACCTGGCTTCCCTGTTGATTGCCTCCCAGGATATTGTTGAGAATAAAACGTATGCTTATGATGATGTATCTGTTGTTGTCAGGTCTAGGGATGCCCGCCTATACAGGAAACTGACTATCCCTGAATTTGTACTAGCTTTTGGTATTTACTAGGATGTCATCTGTGCAGTCTATCCCAACAGAAGAGAGGAGTTTGATCTCTATATGCACAAGCTGGTAGACCTGGGCAACAAATTTGGTGGTTCAGCCTTCTATGACTACCATAGGTCTTTTTCTGCAAAAGTGTCTGGAGCCTTATCCCAGTACGGAACACGATCCAACTGGGGAAGGATTGATACCATCATTTTTTGCAGACACTTTGCAGGTCTAAGAACACTGGCTTGTGCATACTGCTCCTCCACAGCCCATACTATGAATTTTTGTCCCAAGACGGCGGACGAACATGCCTCCACGCAAGGAGCTAGTTCCTCTGCGGTTCCAGAGAAGTCGTCACGAGACAAACTGGGACGCCCAATCAAGTTTCTGAGCAAGTACCAGATATGTAATAATTTTAATGTTGGGTCTTGTAATTACAGTGGATGTAGACTATTGCATGTCTGTTCAAAATGTTTTAGGGCACATGCAAAGACCATGTGTCCAAATAAAATGTATTCCAAGCCTTACCTAACGTCCATTAATATGCCAGTATTCACTGCATTTATGTCTCAGCATCCATCTAGACACCTAATAGACTTTCTTATCTCTGGTTTAACAGAAGGCTTCCATACAGGTATCCTACACTTACCAGTCGGAACTCTGGAATGCCTTAATCTACAATCCGCCCAACACAACCCCACAGCGGTTGATACCCTCATAGCTCAAGAAGTGGCTGAGGGCTTTGTATTGGGGCCTTTCAAAACTCCCCCATTCACAGAATGGCGCACTAACCCCATTGGTATTGTCACAGGGAAATCTTCCCAAAAACAGAGACTCATCATTGACTTATCGGCACCCCACTCTTCGGCCAAACCCAGTCTTAATTCCCTCATCCCCTCTGAGGAATTCTCCCTGCAATACACCACCATAGATCACGCCATTACCGCTATCATACAAGCAGGGGTTGGAGCCTGGCTCAGTAAGACCGACATTACCAACGCCTTTAAATTACTACCAATCCACCCCACACTGTGGCACCTGCATGGCATCAAGTGGTCCGGGAACTACTATTTTTTCTCCCGGTTAACCTTTGGGTCCAAAAGTAGCCCAGCTATTTTTGACACATTTGCCGAAGCATTATGCTGGTTACTATTGAACATAGCCAGATGCCCTACGGTATTACATTACCTGGACGATTTCCTACTGGTCGAGGAGAACACTTCCCCTCCTACTAGTCTCAAAGCTACCACTAAGCTATTTGAGCAACTAGGTGTACCTATCTCCCCCAAGAAAACAGAGGGGCCAGACACGGTTATCACTTTTATGGGTATCCAATTAGACTCTGCCAATAATGCAAGCGAGCCTACCACACGATAAGATATTGAATATTCTCACTTACATAAACAGCTACCTTCAGCTCGGTACTTGCAACCGCAAAGAGCTACAGTCTCTGCTGGGATCACTAAATTTTGCTATGCGAATCATACCTCAAGGCCGCTCCTTTATATAACGACTATTGCATCTTTTTCCACTTTTCCTACATGACACGCACAGGTTGTCCTTAGATACCCAAGCTACGGCAGATCTAAACATGTGGAAGAGATTTTTATCCACTTGGAATGGTAAAAGCATGTTCCTCCCTCAATTGACTGACTCATCTCCCACCATTTGGTCAGATGCGGCATCTACCACTGGTTTTGCATCAATTTTTGGGAACGAATGGCTTTGGGGCAGCTGGCCTTCAGCAGTTCAGGATTTGGCAGGTTTTTCCACTACCTCAGCTCTTTTTTGAGATCTATCCCATCGTGGCGGCTGCCGTAGCATGGGGTCATTTATGGGCAGTTCGTTGCTACTCAGATAACCAGGCAACCTGTCACATCATCAACAAAGGTCGTGCCAAATCCCTTACGATCATGAGATTTCTGAGGAAACTCACTTGGTTGGCAGCTTGTCATAATTTTTTCCTATGTTGTTTCCATGTTCCAGGTGTATGTAACACAGCTGCTGACAATTTGTCTTGCTTTAAATTTCAGGCGTTTCATCAAGCACTCCCATCAGCGGCGCCCACAGCCACCATCACTCCAACATTTCAACAACTCATACTGGATTAGAAACCATCATGCAGCATAGCAGGACATTGTCCCAATTGGCACTTTCAAACAATACACACAAAACATACAACAGAGCTTTCACACTATTCAAAAGATTCCTTCTGGAACGTAACATCATGCAACCATTTGTTATGACATCTTTTTTGGGGTTTGCTTCCTTTTGCCACCTTTAAACTTAAAATGTCATATAACACCATCAAACTCTATCTCACTGGCATCCAACACCACATGCTAATCTTACACACAAATAACAACAGTTTCATGGCCTCTCACAAAATTAAGACCATACTCAGAGGTATTCAGAAAGCAGAACCCACACATACAGCCCAGAGGCTACCCAAAGATAACCATATCGTTAAAGCATTATCTAACCTGCTTGACTTAAAACCGTTTGACACCAATACAAACTCTATCATCAAAACAGCAATATACATAGCTTTCTATGGATTTCTAAGACCGAGAGAATTCACTACAACCTCCACGACCCAAACTACTCCTTTCCTCCTCCATTCCCACTTGACAAAACATATGGATCATTACATCCTGACTTTACCTCACTCCAAAACCAGTCAGCACATACCCGTAAACATTCCGTACTATCCCACGCACAACAGATGGTGTCCAGTCAGGGTTCTTGATGCCTACATACAGCATCATTACTACAGCTGCAAGGTTCAGTACTCACCACTACAACCTTCATGACCTATGTCAGGTCTTTGCTCACACAACTGGGCCTCAACGCAGCCAACTACTCAGGGCACTCCTTTCGTATAGGAGCCAGGTCCACAGCCTCCAGTGTAAACATCCCAACTCATGTTATCAAAACACTGGGGCGCTGGAAGTCATCCGCTTACTCACGGTACATACCTAACCCAGTACAAGAATTAAGGGATGCTTTCAAAAACATGTCTGGTTGATAAAATGTATATGTATTGGTTGTCTGTAAATAAATTTGTTTACTTCAATTTTGCCCTCTTCTTTCTCAGGCCTACCTCATCGTCGGTTCCGGCACACCACAACCGACTTGCTCTTTTTATTATCCTACATTTATCTATGGTATTTCACACTGTACTATCATAAGCACCTAACACAAGTATTAAGGCAATTTGCCTGGATTTGTGGGAGGGGCTGGTTGCTACCTCTAGCCTACTTAAGGCACTCCCCTTACCTTGCTCCTTACCATTCGAGGTCAGAGTTGAATGACCCTCCAACCACACCACATTTTAACATTTATTTCCTTTCTATTTCTTTTCCTGGGTAGGCCCTCTTCTTTCTCAGGCCTACCTCATCGTCGGTTCCGGCACACCACAACCGACTTGCTCTTTTTATTATCCTACATTTATCTATGGTATTTCACACTGTACTATCATAAGCACCTAACACAAGTATTAAGGCAATTTGCCTGGATTTGTGGGAGGGGCTGGTTGCTACCTCTAGCCTACTTAAGGCACTCCCCTTACCTTGCTCCTTACCATTCGAGGTCAGAGTTGAATGACCCTCCAACCACACCACATTTTAACATTTATTTCCTTTCTATTTCTTTTCCTGGGTAGGCCCTCTTCTTTCTCAGGCCTACCTCATCGTCGGTTCCGGCACACCACAACCGACTTGCTCTTTTTATTATCCTACATTTATCTATGGTATTTCACACTGTACTATCATAAGCACCTAACACAAGTATTAAGGCAATTTGCCTGGATTTGTGGGAGGGGCTGGTTGCTACCTCTAGCCTACTTAAGGCACTCCCCTTACCTTGCTCCTTACCATTCGAGGTCAGAGTTGAATGACCCTCCAACCACACCACATTTTAACATTTATTTCCTTTCTATTTCTTTTCCTGGGTAGGCCCTCTTCTTTCTCAGGCCTACCTCATCGTCGGTTCCGGCACACCACAACCGACTTGCTCTTTTTATTATCCTACATTTATCTATGGTATTTCACACTGTACTATCATAAGCACCTAACACAAGTATTAAGGCAATTTGCCTGGATTTGTGGGAGGGGCTGGTTGCTACCTCTAGCCTACTTAAGGCACTCCCCTTACCTTGCTCCTTACCATTCGAGGTCAGAGTTGAATGACCCTCCAACCACACCACATTTTAACATTTATTTCCTTTCTATTTCTTTTCCTGGGTAGACCCTCTTCTTTCTCAGGCCTACCTCATCGTCGGTTCCGGCACACCACAACCGACTTGCTCTTTTTATTATCCTACATTTATCTATGGTATTTCACACTGTACCTAACACAAGCACCTAACACAAATGTATTAATATCTGTAAGCTGCCTCAAACATTCAACGTTGTATTTCGCTGTTTCCCACAGGACCACAGCTCCCCCTTTATCTGCTGGGCGGATAGTCAGGTTATTTTCTGTTTGTAGCTGTTTTATTGCCTGTATTTCCTGTGGGGTTAAATTATAACTTTTTTGGGGGCGTCTGTCTGTGATTTTTCGTAAATCCATTTCTACATTTTTTTGGAATGCTGTAAATTCAGGACTAATCTCCTGTCTGGGAAATTTAAATTGATTTGAA
Source organism: Bufo bufo (assembly GCF_905171765.1). Lineage (NCBI taxonomy): Eukaryota > Metazoa > Chordata > Amphibia > Anura > Bufonidae > Bufo > Bufo bufo. The sequence goes on along the minus strand of NC_053389.1, from coordinate 624,505,082 downwards.
AAATTCCCATATTTAATTCACCTTAACCCTTTGTGGTATTGGACATTTTATCTGAAGTTATTTCCCTCTTTTTTACATTGGATATTTTATCTAAGCTTTGTCTCCATTTTATGTACTATATTGTATAACATTGCCTTTATTTTTATGGTGTGTATTAGAATATTCCTATATTATATTATAGTTGCTTTTTATGTTTTTATTGCTATAGAGGTGTTTAATAAATTGTACTGTTCTAACTTTCATGTCTCTATGTGACCCCATCTGCCGAGTGCCCTCTTGCTAATTGCTTCGTGTCTTGCTAATTGCCTATAATTTCCACCTGTTGTCTATCCCATTTGCACAACAGCATGTGAAATTGATTGTCACTCAGTGTTGCTTCCTAAGTGGACAGTTTGATTTCACAGAAGTGTGATTGACTTGGAGTTACATTGTGTTGTTTGTGTTCCCTTTATTTTTTTGAGCAGTGTATAAGGCTATTATATATTATCTAGATCATAAAGACATAGGTCTGAAGACCTAGCATTATGCATACAGCAATACACAGTATTTGCAGGTGATAAGTATGGTCAAAAATTCATGATTATTATCAAAATTCATGAAACCTAAAGGAGGTGAATATAAAAGGAAGAAAAGGGGTGTGGAAAAGGGTGCAAGGGTGCACGGTGCAGTGAAAGAGCAAGGAATGGGAAGAGAACGGTGAGTGCATATAATTAATCATGTATCAAAGAACCATATAAACCCAAAAAAGTTGAAGAAGTTCATAAGCTGTCAAAATTAATTTGTGGTCACATAGCCAAAGAGGGTCATGATATTATTGGATCCAAGACCGGTTTAGGCAGAAAGATTTCCAAAGGAGGTTATATACGACAACGCTTCCACTGACATAGTCCACCGCTCCAAAGGTGTCACAGGTATACTAAAATGTGAATAAAAGAAACACAACAGGTTAAAAAGCAAGGGGATAAAGAAAAAAAATAAAGTTAAAAACAAGGGACCAGGGATGCGCAGAGGCACCCCAAGAGAACTCAAGTTATGTGTGTAAGCTCATCTGTTATAGAAAAGGGGCAAAGGACATATCCTCATTAAATCCCCTGGGTGTCATACAGTCTAACTCATGGATCCAACGCACTTCTTTTTGTGCCAAGATCTTTTTCCAGTTACCACCACGTAATGTGATATACACTCTATCAATGCCACAAATTCTGAATTGAGAGCTGTCGCAGTCGTGGAAAAGTTTAAAATGTTTGGGAATGGTTTTTAACAAGGTGATGTCATTTTCTTCCTTGGCAGCTTCGATACCCAAAATGTGTTCACGTGTCCTCCTTTTTAGTTCTCTGGAGGTCAACCCAACATAGATACGTTGGCATGGGTACATCCCCAAGTATATCACACCAGATGTATTACACATAATGGCATGTGTGATGATATACTGTTTACTATTCGTAAATGGATTACAAAAAGTGGAGGCCCTATCAATGTTGGAGCATGCAACACACTTCCCACATGGGGAACACTCCCATGTGGGACCTTTTGAGTTAGGATTCAACTTTGCCCGATGGCCAGGATGATAGCTATTAACCAGAAGATCTTTTAGATTTTTTGTGCGTCTATACGTGATAGACTGACGAATTGGGTAGTATTTTCGCCAGGGTAATCTCATTGAAGAGCCCAGTCCTGTATGGAGATTTATTGCAAGTACTCCATGGTATGGAGACCTATTGGCAATGCTCCGTGGGGAAACAAATGTGCATAGAGGTACCTCCCAAGGAAGAGAACATCTCACTGGCACCACATCTTGGAAGTGGCTCCCTATGAGTCAAAATCCAACTTTCCAACAAACATAGATAGATAGATATAATGTAGACATTATAAAACTTGTTCCATGTGTCTGTTAATCTACTTTAAATGTATTTTCACAAAATGCTGAAGATTAGCCACCACAAATTTGCGTGCTGCAAATCTGCAGCATTGTAGAGCACCAGCCAAGTGGATTAAAACATTTTAGCAACACGCTGCAAAAAGAAAATCTGCAGTATATATTGACATGTGGTGCGGATTTTAAATCTGTAGCATGTCAATTCAGGCTGTAGATTTCCACTGCGGGTGAAATCTCTAAAAAAAAAAGGCACCAATATATTAAACAAATCTGCATGTAATCAGTGGCGCACCTACAGGGGGGGTCCAGCGGGTCTGGACCCCCCCTAGAACAACCAACCGAATTTTTTTTTTTTTAATCCTTCAGGGCCGCACCGCCGATCACCACAGGCGGCGCGGCCCTGGATGTAATTTCGGCCGCGGCGGTGGGGGGGGGGGGGGGGGGCCGGGGGGACAGTGGGAGTACTAGGAGATGAGCGCTTCCATTGTGGAAGCGCTCATCTCCATATCTAATCCATCTGTATCGCCGTCCTTAGGACAGCGATACAGATGCCTGTGCTGTGCTGTGGCAGGGGAGGGAGGGGCGTGTCCCTCCCCTGTTCTTCTGATAGGCCGCAGGCACTAATGCCTGCAGCCTATCAGAGGCCGGCTCAGGCAAGATGACGTCATCATCACGCGCCTGAGCCGGGCAGCACACAGCAGAGCAGGGACACAGGCCGGAAGAGCCTGCATCGCATCGCTGCTGATGGAGGTAAGTATCAGTGTATTTTTTGCTTTATTTTTGTTGTTTTGTTTTTTTTGGAGGGGTGGAGCTGGCACTATGGGGGCACTAAAGGGGAGACTAAAGGGGAGAACGGCACTCTGGGGCATCTGGTGGTACTTTTTTTTTTAGGTGGCACTTCTTACTGGCACATTATGGGGGGGGGGGCCATGGGGGAGAGGAGCACTATGGGGGCTCTAAAGGGGCTTTTTTTTTTACACATTATGGGGAGAACGGCACAAGGGGGCATCTGGTGGCACTATAGGGGCATTATTTGGGGGGCACCATGGGGGAGAGGAGCACTATGGGGGCTCTAAAGGGGCTTTTTTTTTTTACACATTATGGGAGGCACTACAGGGGAGAACAGCACTATGGGGCATCTGGTGGCACTATAGGGGCATTATTTGGGGGCACTATGGGGAAGTGGGGGTACTAAAGGGGCCTTTTTTTCTTATTGGCACATGGGGGCATTATGGCATCTGGTGGCACTAAGGGGGCATTTTTTACTGGCACATTATGGGAGGCACTATAGGGGAGGGCGGCACTATGGAGGAGTGGAGCACTATTGGGGCATATGGTGGAACTTTATGGGGCGGCACCATGGGGGAGAGGAGCACTATGGGGGCATCTGGGGGGTCTAAAGGGGCTTTTTTTTAATTGACATATTATGGGGGCACTATAGGGGAGAATGGCACTATGGGGCATCTGGTTGCACTATAGGGGCATTATTTGGGGGCACTAAGGGGAAGTGGGGGCTCTAAAGGGGCCTTTATTCTTATTGGCACATTATGGGGGCATTATGGCATCTGGTGTCACTAAGGGGGCATTTTTTTACTGGCACATTATGGTAGGCACTATAGGGGAGAGCGGCACTATGGGGGAGTGGAGCACTATTGGGGCATATGGTGGCACTATATAGGGGTATTTTATACTGGCATACATTATGGGGACATTAGCTCAACAGCGGGCACTAAGCGGGGGTATTTCATGTACTGTCATATTGTAGGGAGAATTATTAGTACTAGGAGGTATTATGCGGAGCTTTGCTAATACTGGGGGGCTATGAGGAACATGATTACTAGTATGGGCACTATAGGGGCGTTATTACTACTAAGTGTGCTCTGGCAGAGAATTATTTCTATTTTGGGGAGCCCTGTTATTTTGGGGGGCACCCTGCCACAGTATCAGCTTAGCACAATAATTTTTGGGGGACATTATCTTTATACTATTAGTGTCTGGGCGCAGTTATTTTTTTAGAGCACTGTGTGCCAATAATTGTTGAGGGGGGCACTATCTGTGTGGTAGTAGTATTTCCAGGGGGACTGTTTCTGTAGTATAGTATTGGGGGCACAGCGGGCACAGTATTGGGGGTGGCAGGAAAGGGTGTTCAGAAGATGTGAAGATGATGGAAATGTGGGAAACTAATGTCTGTTTGTTAATCTCTGCAGAGATGGGAGATGGCTGAAAAATCATCATGGCGGTCTGGTCTGAATGGAGAAGATGAGGAAAGAGAACGTCTACAACAAAGGTGACATCACTGGATGGAAGAGGTATGGGGCGCTATGTAGGAGAGGAGATGCTCCGGCTCCTCCCCCTGCCATTTGCAGAAGGAGGATTCAGAGCTGGGTGAGGACGGTCAAGGGGGGCAGCAGGCCACGGGCGGGTGGCAGATGGTGGGGGGGAACCACAGGCAATGAGCAGGATCTGGGAGGGAGGAGAGCGGAGGAGCGTCCTGGCTGTAGCTTGTTATATAAGCAGGCAGTGCAGCCAGGACAGACCCCCCTCTCCGTATGATGTGTAGAGGCCTCAACTATAGAATGTCAGCTGTACAGTGTTTGTTGGGAGTGGCCTATTATATGTAGGAGGGGCTTTTAATAATGGGCGGGGCCACCCTTTCCCTGCATTTTTAATTATAAAGGGGGCTTTGAAAAATTCAATTAGCATAGCGCACTACACATGCCGCATTTTTTTGCCTTTCGGACCCCCCCTAAAGAAAATTCCTGGGTGCTCCCCTGCATGTAATACATGTGGAACTTGCAAACAATTCAGTGCTGTTTTGCCGTTGAAATGGCCCTAAGGGCTATAGACACTTTTACCACAGAAAAATGTATTTGACATACCTGTATGTTAGTGGTTACCTTGAATAAATAAAGTTGCACTAAGCTTCAGTATACAGTCTTCATTCCTTCCTTCATTTTCCTGTCTCCTGTTTGCAAACTGATCCTAGTTTCTAACTTTTCTCGTGTGGTTGTGTCCCTAGATGCTGGACCTTTGTGACCAGGATGATGGTGTCTGCAAACTGCCTTGTATGTGTTTTCATCCATATCTACATTCTGTGTGATCTGCCCTACTTGGGTTCTTTCCTTCTCTCCATACTCTGATCTGCCATGCACAAACTCCTCTCCAAAAATGGTCCATCACCTACTGTTATCCCATTCCCTAACACTGAAAGAAGGAAGGGCAAACAGAACCATCAGAAACAGGAGCAGCACTCTGATAGATTTATGTCAGATCCAGCAGCACCACTAGATAGGCGAAGAACACGTACACACTCAGCGGAAGAAAAAAATTGCAGGAAATGTTTTAATAAAGACTAAATAGAAGGTTGCTTTCTTTTGCATTTAAGAATCAAATGAACAAAAAAATAAGTGAAATGGTGTTCATAGACTTTGATTTTAAAACCTCTACAGACATACTCACTAAGGTGCCACATTTTTACTTAGAACATTAGCATATTCATTTACTGATGCAAAGTGTGGTATGCTTTTTGCCCAGGACTGCAAACATGTCAGTAGAGGTGGACTGAATTAGATGCACTAAAGTTTAGGAAACAAAGAAAAACACTTAAATCATACTGTACATAAGATAACTGCTGCTCAAAATTGTATTAACCCTTGTAAAGAGTATTATAACTTTGGTGATTAGTAAATACTAGAGATGAGCAAGGTTTTCAAAAATTCGATTTGGACGCTTTGCTGAATTTCTCCACGAAATTCAGTTAGTTATGAAATAATTTGTCACGAACCACGTTCAATCAGGTCTATCCCGGCCTGCAGTTAAACTTGCGGGAGAGTGTATCTTGGTGTATATCAGTGTACATTGCACCAACATGCATAGCTAATCCTTTCAGGTAGCAAAACGGTTACTGTGCGTCAGAATAACAGACAGGTCACATATATGGACGTGCGCATCATTGTGCAGGCCACCAACATTCCTAGCTAATCACTTATGTTAAACTAAAAGATATGTATTCAGCAGCTTTCATTAAAGCAAAAAACCACTGCACACTCCTGCAGGAGCTGTGTACAACTAGCTCTTTAGTGGAACAAAAGTGTGGAGAAAAAGGTTATTTTAATCCATGTTGTGGCAGTGCAAGCACATGCCTTTGAATTCCTTCTGTTAGCTGTAGAAGGACTGTGCGTCACTATTAGGCTACATGCACACGACCGTTGTGTGTTTTGCGGTCCGCAAATCGCAGATCCGCATCGTTTGCGGCCCCATTGAAGTGAATAGGTCCGCATCCGAGCCGCCAAAACTGCGGCTCGAATGCGGACCAAAACAACAGCCGTGTGCATGAGGCCTTAGGCTCTGTTCACACTTCAGTTAGTCAGTATTCCAATCATTTATTGTCAGCCAAAAGCAGGTGCGGCTCAAACCCGCAGAACAGGTGTGGACCTAATGTCTGTAGACCTAATCCGAGAGTAGACTTGGCTCCTGAATTTGGCTCACAAAAACTGACCAAATAACTGAAGTGTGAACTCAGCCTTACAGGTCAATTTTAGTGTCCGATGTAATTTATCGGCATGGACTAAACCATGCAACCCTGTAACAGAGTGGGGATAGTTTCAGCAGTAAGCTTGTGTTGATATTACTGTTTATTTTTCCCTTCTTCTGATCCATAAGAAGAACAGCCCAAATAAAGCAGATCCTGTATTTTGAGCATCCTTCTTGACATGATCAGTATTTGGTAGGCATTTGATCAGTATTTGTAAGGCAAAAAAAGAAGTGGGTTCAAAACAGATAAAATGTGATAGAAATATGTGCATCCATTATGTATTTTGGACCTACTCCTGCTTTTGGCTTCCAAATCATGATCAAATCCTGTTGCAAAACACTAACCATGTGATACGGGCCTCATGCTCAATTTTCATGCATTTTGGCCATTTGCATCTGAAATCGGTTTTATTCAGATGGAAAAGAAGCCATGCATGCAGGAATTTAATGGCCTCTATCACACGGTCAGTATTTCACCAGTATTGGTAAGGCAAAAAAACAGGATTGTGTCCAAAACAGAGATAAGATGTGATGGAAATATTTGTCTTCTGTGTTTTGGACCCACTCCTGCTTTTGGCTTCTAAATCCTGATGCAAAATATTGACTGTGTGATAGAGGAATTATGGATGCTCAAAAGACAGGACTCGTTATTTTTAGATTTCTGTTCTTCTGGCGGATCAGAAGAACATAAAAATAAATGGTGATGTCAACACGGCCAAACAGGGACACTAGTGGTACCGTAACAGACTGGTGAGGGTGGCAACAGCATAAAGAGTCATAATAGTGGCCCCGTAACAGACTGGTGAGTGTGGCAATAGGCATGAAGAGTCACAAAAGTGGCCCCGTAACAGACAACATAGTGGCCCAGTTACAGAGTGGTGATGGTGGCAGATCACTGTAGGAGCAGATAGCAGTAAAGACATCAGACGTGTGGCATCAGGTGGGTGGCAGCATCAGAATAGTAGCAGCAGCACATGGGCAGAAATCACAGGCTATTTGTCACAATGTTCTGGTGTGGCAGCACACTACAGTCAGATCATAACTGCCAGAATAATCTAGTCTGCTGCATCAGACACCGGTGTTTGGAAATTCAGGTTGATCCATGCCTAATTCATATTTTTAAAGGTTAGTCTCTCAGCATTTTGTGTTGAAAGGTAAGTTATTTTTGGGGTAACAATACCCCCTGATGCCACACTACTGGCTGGGCAGGAAAGCTTGCCCAGGGAAAACTCAGCCAGTCGCGGCCACAATTCAAATTTGGATGCCCAGTAGTCCAGGCGATCTTGGATCTAGGGTGACAGGGTGCAATCCAAGTATGCCACCTGATGGTTCAGGTTCTGCTCCATGTCCTGCTGCTGTAGGGTGGTTTTGTCAGTAGGCAGTTGAAGAAAACTACTCAGAAACTCAAAACTTAAGTTGCTGCTCCTGCCCCCTCCAGCAGTCATGCAGTGGAGAGTGAGTTCAGAGGGTCCACCCCGGTTAGACCTTTGATTAAACTGCTATGCAAGCGGGTGTGGACCCACTGCGCCACTGACTGGATTGTTCAAAACACAACCGCTGGATAACAGTGGAAGCTCTGACCTGTTGCTGCTGCTACCACCACCATTTCTTCTGCTGCTACTTTTGCTGGCTACAGCAACATTTTGCAGCAGGTGAACTAGATAAACACACCTATATATTAGACTGTCTGTTGACGCTGAGTCTGATGCACAGTAAGTCTATGTATAATAGAATATATTAAGCATAAATGGCACAGCAGATGAACTAGATAAACACGCCTATATATTAGACCACCTGTTGATGCTGAGTCTGATACAGAAACGGAAGGCATACGTTGTACCTTCCATTTTTTTTGCAGATCCATTGAAATGAATGATTCCGTACACGGTCAGTATATGGAATGCAAAAAAACAGAACATAAACAGAAAAAAAAACTGTTTGTGTGCAAGAGGCCTAAGTCTTAATGGCACAGCAGGAAAACTAGATAAACTCGCCTATATATTACACTACGTGTACCTGTTGACAATGAGTCTGACGCACAGAAGATCTACGGTATGTATAACAGAACAGATTGAGAATGAATGGTGCAGCAGCTGAACAAGATTCACAAGGCGATTCCACTGAGTCTGCACTGTCCTTACAGTGTCTAAAAACTCTCTCTAAACTGTCCCTGCACTGTCCCTATCCAATATTCTACAATTAAAAGCTTTGTGAAACACTGTCCTTAGTGCTTGTCATTTCTGTCCCTATGCTCATCTAACAGTAAAATGGCAGAGACTGGGCGGGATGAGACTTTTATAGGGCTGTGACATGACAGGGGATGGCTATCTGCGGATTGGGTGGTTGCACAGCATTATGGGTGATCTTTTCCTGGACTTCTTACTTTTACTTTGTAACATGTGTAGCTGCCATTTAAGGAAAAATAGGATTCATTACCATTAGTGTTGGGCGAGCATGCTTGACCAAACTGTTGTTCGGCTCGAGCATCGCTATGCTCGGCACATGGCGGTACTCGGAAGGGACAGAGTGTAGGGAGTCTGATCGCAATCAATTCACTAGAAAAAAGTTTCAAAGACCCAAAAGTCCTTTTAAGGACTATTGTGTGTCGTGGCAGGCTGGCAGTATTTTATAGCTACAGTTCAAATTATTTTTTTCCCCCCAGCATTTTCAATGCTTTTTCTATAGAGGGTGTATGAAGTGGCTAGAGACAGCTGTCCAATACCTTCAGTGTGTTAGGGCCAGAGATTGGAGAAATATAACTGAAATCTATTTTCCCTTTTACATACTTTTTCCATATACTGTGCTTGCTGTGAACAGTGACATCCGTGCCACATCTTGTGTGTCAAGCGTGCATATAACATTTAAATATGCGCAAGGCGAGCAGTAAGGGACGGGGAAGTGGCCTTGATGCTGATAGTTCATGCAGAGGCCGTGGCCCTGGGCGCGTTGAAACTGTGCCTGCTGCCAGAGCACAAGAAAAACAATCAGATACCTAGCTTCATGTCCCAGTTTGCAGGGCGTCGCAGGACAAAACTCTTGAAGTCAGACCAGTGCGACCAGGTGGTCAGTTGGATTGCAGCAGATAATGCTTCCAGTCGGTTAAGCACCACCCTGTCTTCCACCAAGTCCAGTCTCAGTAGCCAAGAGTCTGGTCAACATATTCCTCTCCCTGATCCTCCTTCCTCTCACCATGGAGAGTCTGGCCAAACAAGTGATCCCACACTCGGAAATTCCGAGGAGCTCTTTTCATCGCCATTACTTGATTTGGCCCTCTCTCTAAGCACGCTTGAAGAGGGACATGAGATCTTGTGCCCCGATTCCCAACCTCTTGAGCATCCACAGTCACAAGAACATGATGGTGTGGAACGGCAATTAGTGTTTAATGAGGTGAATGATGATGAGACACAGTTGCCAATGAGTCAACCGCAATTACTGTCTCAAGAGGTTGATAAAGAGGATGAGACACAGTTGTCAATCACTGAGGTTGTGGTTAGGTCAACAAATCAAGAGGATGATCAGAGTGATGAAGTGAAAGAGGAGGTGGTGGACGATGAGGTGTTCCGCAGTACGGCGCTTTTTTGAGGAAAGTGTGGACGACAAAAGAATAGTAGTTTGCAACCTGCGCCACACCAAAATGAGTCGGGGCGTGAACACTAGCAACCTCACAACAACCAGCATGATCCGCCACATGGCATCCAAGCACCATAATAAGAGGTCCGAACGCCTGGGTCCACAATCTGTGTCTGTGGGTCACACCACTGCATCCTCTTCCCCTATGGTACGTGCTGGCCAATCGCCTGTCGAAGGCGCACGAGGATTCCTCCCGCCCTGCACCTGGACCTTCGAAAGCACCATCAGCAACCACATCCACTTCTCTGTCCCAGCGCAGCGTCCAAATGTCATTACCCTAGGCATTTGAACACAAGCGCAAATACTCAGCCACCCACCCACAGGCCATAGCACTAAATGCGCACCTTTCAAAATTACTGGCCCTGGAAATGTTGCCATTTAGGCTTGTGGACACTGAGACCTTCTGCAGCCTGATGTCAGCGGCTGTCCCGCGGTACTCTGTCCCCAGCCGCCACTATTTTTCGAGATGTGCCATGCACACCAACATGTGTCCCGAAACGTCACACGTGCCCTGACCAACGCAGTTACTGGGAAGGTCCACTTAACCACAGACACATGGAAAAGTAAATTTGGCCAGGGACGCTACATTTCCCTGACAGCACACTGGGTGAACATTGTGGAGGCTGGGAGTGAGTCGTACCCTGGGATGGCACAGGTGTTACTGACGCCAAGGATTGCGGGCCCTAATTACATCAGGGTTTCCGCTAGCACCTACGTCAGTGGCTCCAACCACCACTTCTTCTCCTCCGCCTCCTCCTCCACTTCCACCTCCGAATTATCCGTGTGCAGCCCTGCAGTGATGAAGCATCAACAGGCCGTGCAGAAGCTGATATGCTTAGGAGACAAACAGCACACCACCGCAGAGCTGTTGCAGGGGATAAGAGACCAGACTGAGCTGTGGCTCTTGCCACTCAACCTACAACCAGGCATGGTTGTGTGTTGTAATGGCTGTAACTTGGTGGCGGCTTTGGAGCTCAGCAAGCTCCTACTCCTATACCTAGCCCACGTCTTAAACTTAGAGGTTAAGCGGTTTCTCAAAACCTACCCCAACCTGAGCTACTGGTGAAGGTGCGCCGCGTGTGCGCACATTTCCGCAAGTCATCTACAGCTTGAGCCGGTCTGTCAATACTGCAGCAGCACTTGAAATTGCCAGCTCACCGGCTGTTGTACGACGTGAGCACGCGCTGGAACTCGACGTTCCACATGTTGGCCAGGCTTTGTGAGCAGCAGAGGGCAGTAGTGGAACACCAGCTGCAACATGGTCATCGCCTTTCCAGTCAGCTTCCGCTAATCAGAAGCGAGGAGCGGGCATGGATGTCTGACCTCTGAGGTTTTAAGAAACTTTAAAGAATCAGCACAGATGTGAGCGGCGATAACGCTATTATCAGCGTCAATATCCTACTTCTGTGTCTACTCAAACACTCGCTGCTCACAATTAAGGATGACGCTTTTCATGTGGAAGCGGTGGAAGACATTACACAGGGTGATAGCCAGACCACCCTCCGTCCAGCTTCTCAACTCGAATTAGATGATGGAGAGGAGGAGGAGGAGCAGGAGACGGTTGCCTCCGCTACAGAGGGTAGCACCTATGGAAGTTTAGTTCCATCTGTTCAGCGTGGGTGGGCAGAAGAGGAGGAAGAGGATAAGGAGATTGAGAGTGATCCCCCTGATGACGACAGTGAAGTCTTGCCTTTTGGTACTCTGGCACACATGGCTGACTTCATGTTAGGCTGCCTTTCCTACGACCCGCGCATTATACGCATTTTAGACAACACGGATTACTGGTTGTTCACCCTTCTCGAACCCCACTAAAAAGAGAACTTCTCATCTCTCATTCCTCAGGCGAAGAGGACGAGCAAAACGGTGCAATACCAGAAGGTCCTTGTTGAAAAATTACTCCAAAGTTGTGCTCTCCGCATCCGCATTTCCGGATCGCGGCCCCGATCTTCCGGTCCGTAGCTCCACTTGAAAATAGAGCATGTCCTATTCTTGTCCGCAGCTGCGGACAAGAATATGACTTCTCTATTTAGTGCCGGCCATGTACGGCCCGGTATATTGCAATTTGCGGATCCGCAATACACCACGGACGTGTGAATGGACCCTTAGGTCAATTTCAGATGAATATATCCAGTGTGGAAAACACTCCATGTGGAAGCATAGTTTCCTGTTATGGACGCTGCTCCTCTAATAAGACCACACAGAATTATAATGATTTATAATGCTATGTGTTTCTGTCCAACCTTGCATCTACTGAATTCGAGCTCCTGCACACAACCGTATCCGTTTTTGCGGTCCGCAAATTGCGGTCTGCAAAATATGAGTACCGGCCAAGAGCCTGCCACCTTTAGGAGTTTTTTTCTTTTTACTCCTTCAACAAATGTCCTATCCTTGTCCGCAAAATGGACAAGAATTGTTCAAATTTTTTGCGGGGCCGCGAAAAGTATTTATAAATGCAGATAGTTAGATGTATAGGTCCGCATTTGATCTGCAAATAACACGGATTGGATGCGGACCAAAACTACTGCCGTGTGCATGAGCCCTTATACTAACAATACAATTCACTAGATGCATGTTTTTCTCACTCTGTAATTGTTCTTATGGCTCATGCACCGGACCTTGTTTTTTTGTCCGCATTCAATCCACATTTTTTGCAGGTCGGATGCAGGTCAATTCACTTCAAGGGGGCCACAAAAGATGCGCATGTCGGTTCCATGGCCCCGCTAAAAAATAGAAAATGTCCTATTCTTGCCCGTTTTATGGACAAGGATAAGACTGTTCTATAGAGGGTAGGATGCTCCATTCCACAAAATGGTTATGGCCATGTGCATGAGCCCTTAGTCTGCCATTTGAAGACATGAAAACATTACTATTAATGGTAAACATTCATCAGCCCCCTCACACCAAATGGTTCCTGATCACGGTTTTGCCCATTATTCAACTTTGCTACTAAGGATCCACAAGACAATATAATTATAGATGAGCGAATCGAAGCTGACGAAGTGGAATTCGATTCGGATTTCAGCAATTATTTGATTTGCACCAAATCCAAATTTCCTCACGTTTCTTGGTAACGGATCACATTTTTCCTAAAATGGCTGCTGCATTTGTGAGGACATGGAGCAAGGAACTCTGGGAAGGCTGCATCACCTATAATGCCATGCATGCAGCCAATCAGCAGCCAGCCCTGTGATGTCACAGCCCTATAAATAGCCTCAGGCATCTTGGATTCTGTCATTTTTCCAGTGTACTTACTGCAGGGAGAGACGTCAGCAGGCGCTAGGGACAGTGCTAGAAAAAACTTTATTGTGCTAAAATAACGATTTACAAGTGCAGGGAAAGATTATTCAAGGTGTAGGGAAAGGATAGGGAGGAATCATTCCACAGCATTTATGTTGAACAGGGTTCAGTAAGCGAGGTTACAGCCTGGGAAATAGGAACACTCCTATTACACCTTGCTGCACTGACTGGGGATCCAAATTGCAAATATACAGCTCTGTAATTCCAGCAAACCGTTCTTATTATTGGCGTTTTACAGCCATTAGCAGGGTTTATCACATGGAAATATTTCTACGTCTTATTTGCCCTTGTGCGGTGCAGTTATATGTTCTAAAGCATTTTTTAGCTTGTATTAGTGGGAAAAAATGGGCTTATTTGCCGTTGTGTGGGGAAGTGCGAAAATTACAGCCCTTTTTGTCGTGTATTAGTGGCAAAAGAAAATTTATTTGCTATTCAGCGGTGCAGTTATATGTTCTAAAGCCCTTTTTGTCATGTATTAGTGGCAAAAGGAAAATATATTTGCCGTTCAGCGATGCAGTTATATGTTCTAAGGCCTTCTGTGACGTGTATAAGTGGAAAAAAATAAGGGCCTATTTGCCGTTCAGCGGTGCAGTTATATGTTCTAAAGCCCTTTTTTGTGTGTATCAGTGGGGGGGGGGAAGAGCTTATTAGCCGTTGTGTGGTAAAGTGAGAAAATTACTGACTTTTTTGGGGTGTTTTAATTTCCTTTTTATTTATTTATTTTATCTAACAGTATGTCAGACAGAGAAGTGCCAAGCCCTGCACAGGGGAGTGTCACAGGCCTAAATGTTTCTGGAGCAGGCAGAGGTCGCAGCAGAGTAAAGCCTCATGCAGACGTCCGTAGAACACGGTCCCTGAGATACCGGACTGGCATTGCAGGAGAGCATGGCATCATAGCCACCAATGACGCCATGCGCTCCTACAATGCCAGTCCGGTATCTCACGGACCGCGTTCCACGGACGTCTGCATAAGGCTTAAGGGGCCGTGGCAGCAGGGGTCACAGTGCAAGCTAGCAGTCGTGTCTTGACCAGCAACCCAGCGGTTCTTGAATAGTTGACTCGATCTTCGAATTTGTCGCAAGTGACATCAGACACCTCCAGCCAAGAGTCGGTGGGTTCGTCAGACACAACCCTTAGATGGCATGGCCCGGGAGCAGGCCCTGTGCCCTCACCTGTCCTCAACCTGCTTCTTTCCTTTTCTGTTCCCTCAGCCAGAGAAGTATTGTATGCTGTGGGCTCAGCTACTCAGGACGAGCTACTAGAAGACAGTCAGCAACTACTGGCAAGCCAAGATGTGGAGGAGACATCCGCCGCTTCCTCCACTTGGCGGGCAATTAGTGATGAGGAGAGTGGCGTGGGAGCTGGTGTTGCAAGCTGTCAGGCTCCTGACCCAGAGACGGTTGAGGAGGACATCCGTGACATGCAGACAGTACTCGATGATGATGATGTAGCTGATTGCACCGGGTGAATTAGGGGCTTCATCATCAGTGGGAGAAGAGGGTGGCAGCTTGCTCCTGAGGCAGCAGCGGAGCCAGCAAGTAAGTCGCTAGCGTGTCCGGGAGTCAGCAGGGTGGCAGCAGTGGGAGGTCGGTAGCCAAACATGCCCAGGGTAGACCACCCGCTTCGCAGGAGCCTACTTGTCCAGGAAGTAGCGTTGCACCAGTTCACGCTGGTCTGCACCTCGTTTGCCTGGGCGAACGTAGTCACACGGGCTGGGGGGGACTGATACGTGTCCTTCATCAAGAAATTGAATCCTGGCTTTCTCTGCGACAACTCAAAATCGGAACCATGGTGACCGACAACGGGAAGAACATGGTGTCAGCATTGCATCAAGGAGGTCTGAGCCATGCTCCCTGCATGGCACACGTGTTCTATCTGGTTGTCAAGTCTTCCACACATCTGCAAGACATTTTAAAAATGGCCAGGAAACTTTGCATGCACGTCAGCCACTCATACACCGCAAAGCACACCCTCCTGCTGCAGCGGCAGAATGGCATACCCCAACATAGACTGATATGCCTGATATGCGACGTTTCCACCCATTGGATTTCACCCTCCATATGTTGGACCGACTGTACGAACAGAGAAAGGCCATAAACGATTTCTTGATGATCCAAGCAGACAGGAGTACTCCCCTATGTAACTTCGATGTCAGCCAGTGGCAGCTAATGCGTGACACCTGCCGTTTGTTCAGGCCCTTTGAGGAGGCCACGTTATTTGTTTGTCGCCAGGGCTATGGGATGAACAAGGTCAATCCACTGCTTCATGTCCTGGAACAGATGCTGGTAAATCTGGCTGGTCAGGGGACTGGAGACTTGGTGCCTAGGTCTCACAGCCATATGAGCCCTGTGGGGGCTGGACTGGAGGAGGAGGAGAACATTGGAGTACAAGCAATGAGTACTGAAATGGGTGGTTTTTCTACACAGGTGAGGCAGAAGACCCAGACACTCTGTGGCAGTATGCACTGGAGATGGAGGCAGGGAGTCCCTTCGAGTCACTTGCACAAATGGCCCAATGCATGCTCACTTGCTTGCGTAGTGACAGCTGAATTGTCACCATTAGGCAAATGGATGAATTATGGCTCTCCACCTTGTTGGACCCTCGCTACCAGTCCAAAATGGGGGACTTTTTTTTGCACCTGCTGAGAGGGAGGACAAACTGAACTACTATAGAGACATCCTATGTAGTGAGTTGGCCGCTGCCTATCTGCGCCATTGTCCATCCTCTCGCAGGTCTGACCGAGGGGGCTCTCTGCACTCACGTTCCACTGCCATCGCTGCTGGGGAGGGGTGGGGTGGTAGGAGCAGTACCAGCTCCATCAGCAGCAGCCTGAGTCTAGAGTCGCTGATGAGCAGCTTTCTTCACCCGCATATGGAAGAAACTAGTCACCAGCAGCTAGACATAGAGCAGAACCTGAACCAGTAGGTAGTGGCATACTTGGAGTGCACCCTGCCAGCCGTCATTGAAGATCCGTGGACTACTGGGCAGCCAAACTGGATTTGTGGCCGCAACTGGCTGAGTTTGACCTGGAAAAGCTGTCCTGCCTGGCCAGTAGTGTGGCATCAGAGTGGGTGTTTAGTGCCGCAGAAGAACTCGCCTGTCCACCCAAAATGTGAAGATACTGACCTTTGTCAAGATGAATCAGGCATGGATTAACCAAGATTTCCACCCACCAATGCCTGATGCATCAGACTAGATCATCCATGGTGCTACACCAACACTGAAAAAAGAGACTTGTTTCTTCTAACTACCTGCCTCAACTACTATTCTGATGCTGCCACCTGCCTGATGCGACACATCTGATGCCAAGTGCTCCTTCTTTCACCCACCATCTTCAGCTTGTACTGGTATTGCCACCCACCTCCCCACTCTGTCACTGGGTCACTCTGTGGTCTCCTGATGCTGCTGCCACCTCCACACTATGTCACCTTGCCACTCTGTGGTCTCCTCATGCTGCTGCCACTTCCACACTATGTCACCTTGCCACTCTGTGGTCTTCTGATGCTGCTGTCACCTCTACACTATGTCACCTTGCCACTCTGTGGCCTCCTAATGCTGCAGCCACCTCCACACTGTTATTGTGCCACTCTGTGTCCTTCTGATGCTGCTGCCACCTCCACACTATGTGACCTTGCCACTTTGTGGTCTTCTGATGCTGCTGCCACCTCCAAACTATGTCACCGGGTCACTCTGTGGTCTCCTGATGCTGCTTCCACCTCACCACTATGTCATAGGGTTGCTTTGTGGACTTCTCATGCTGTTCCCAACCTCCCCATTTCATGACTGGGCCACTATTTTGCCTTTCCGCCTCGCTGACATCATTTATTTGACCCTGAGCTGTCAGAAGAAAGGAAAAATTAGACGCACAACGGATCCTGTCTGTGTAGCAGCTGTAAGGCCTGTATGGTCCCATCAGAATTGGCTTGTGATTTGTTAGCCAAAAGCAGGAATGGGTACAAATCACAGAAGACATGCACATATTCTATTCACGTGTCATCTCTGTTTTGGATCCACTCCTGTTTTTTTTGGCATTAACAATACTGATGGATTACTGACCAAATGCTGACCGAGTGAAGGCAGATGCTCAACAGATAGGATCAGTTTTTTTGGGGTTATTGTTCTTACGGATCAGAGGAAGGGCAAAATAATCAGTGACGTCAACACAAACTTACTGCTGACACCATCTCCACTCTGTCAGGGGGGCTCTACTTGTATAAGCGTTTAATAGAACAGGTTCTGTAGACATCTATGTGGAATCAGCTTATGACGGTGTAAAAGGAGTGCGCTTCTTAGCGCTAACATCAACCTGTAAGGCTGAGTTCATACTTGAGTTATTTGGTCAGTCTTGGCCCCGTGACTGCCCAAATAAGTTAAGTGTGCAGTAATTCTAAGAGCGACGCCTGTCATCTGCATGTCATACGGACTCACAGTATTTTTTCACTACCAGAGCAGACTCCCTATGCCTGTTACTGCAAGGCACAGTGTTCTACACCACTATAAAGGCTCTTTACAGCCAGGAAATAGTAGTTTTTTAACGTGATTCGCCACAGATAAATTCGGATCGAACAGAATTTTTTTTTTAAACAAATTGGCAAACCGACCGAATCTAATTTTTGAAAAATTCGCTCATTTCTAAATATTATTTAATTAGTAGTACTGGAAATAAATGCTACAAGCAAATCATTAAATTCAGCACCAAATATGGACCTGTGTTGGCTACTATTAACATGTATTTTGGACCATTACACAGTGATATTAATAACTGTCTTTAGTTATAGAGCCAAGAAGATAGTGGAATTAAAGGATTAGAAAAGATAGCTGTTTTTTCCATAAACAGCGCAACACCTGTCTAGGAGTCTGGTACTGCAGCTCAGTTTTATTGAGGTGAATGGGCTTACACCTCCCTTTAACTGATCCAGCAGGTTGTCCGCTGCATTTTTTGTCTGGCCGAAACCAGGCACTGATGCCGAAAACAGGCTGTATCCCCACAGAATACCATTATAGTCCAGGTAGTCTAGCGGGAAACGGGAACGAGAACAGTTTGGTGGATCAGTTAGGGCTCATGCGCATGGCCGTGCCCTCTTTTGCGGTCCGCAAATTGCGGATCCGCAAAAAACGGATGCCGCCCGAGTGCCTTCAGCAATTTGCGGAACGGAACAGAGGCCCATTATAGAGATGCCTATTCTTGTCCGCAAAATGGACAAGAATAGGACATGTCTCATAATTTTTGCTGGGTCAAGGAACGGAGCAACGGATGCGGACAGCACACAGAGTGCTGTACGCATCTTTTGCGGACCCATTGAAATTAATGGTTCCAAATACGGAATCAAAATACGGTTCGTATACGGAACTCAAAATACTGTTGTGTGCATGAGCCCTTAAATGGAGGTGTGAAACTACCCTTACCAGCAATATCACATACAACCGGTGGACAGGTTTGAAAGAAAGTAGTCATATTTTTATACACCTGGACAATCCTTTTAAGGCTACATGCACACGACCATTGTGTGTTTTGCAGCTCTCAAATTGAAGATCCGCAAAACACGGATGGCGTCCGTATGCATTCCGCCATTTGCAGAACGGCACGGACAGCCATTGATATAATTGCTTATTTTTGCCCGCAAAACGGACAAGAATAGGACAGGTAATATTTTTTTTTGCGGACCACGGAACAGAGTAACACGGAGTGCTGTCCACATCTTTTGCGGCCCCATTGAAGTGAATGGGTCTGCATCCAAACTGTTTTACAGATCTAGTCTAAGGGAACAAAATTCTTCTCCGTCCATGATGTAGCCATCACACGGGTTGAATGAGCTTTTATAGGCTTAGGTACCTCAAGACCCCTCTTCTCATAACATATAGTGATAGCCTCCCTTATCCATCTGGACAAGGAGGCTTTCGCCAGTTTTTCCCTTTTTGTTTTTCCCCAATGGAAAATAAACAAATGGTCCGTCTTCCCGAACATATTCGTCCTTTGGACATATATCTTTAGGGCTCTGCCCACATCCAGAGAGTGAAGTCTAGTCTCGTCCTCTGATGACGGATCCGGGGAAAAAAACTAAAAAAAAACCTGTAGCTCAAACTGCTGGCAGTGTCCTTAGTACAGTGATTCTCAAATAGTGGGGAGCGCCAGGCTCCGTAAAGGGGGGCTCGTTCAGGGCCGGCCTTTGGGGTGTGCGAATTTCTTCTGTATAATGCCGGCAGGCAGGCCGGGCGGCCGGCGCGTCCCTCAGTGATGTCACGTGCCTGCGTCGCCTGCTTTATGAATGAAGCGGCGCAGACAAGTGACGTCACTGACGGACGCGCCGGCCGCCGGGCCCGCCTGCCGGCATTATACAGAAGAAATTCGGATATACGGTACTATTAGGAGTGAGGGGGGCATGTTTAATAACTTTAAACGGCGGCGGTCACACGGAATCTGTGGATGGCACAGTTAAGGGGTGGGGGTCTGTGGATGGCACTGTTATGGGCTGGGGGGGCACTGTGGATGGCACTGTTATGGGGTGGGGGGTCTGTGGATGGCACATATATAACAGTGCCAGCCACAGATCCCCCTGTAACAGTGCCAGCCACAGATCCCCCTGTAACAGTGCCAGCCACAGATCCCCCCCATAAGTGTCCGTCATCCACAGATCCCCCCATAAGTGTCCGTCATCCACAGATCCCCCCATAAGTGTCCGTCATCCACAGATCCCCCCATAAGTGTCCGTCATCCACAGATCCCCCCATAAGTGTCCGTCATCCACAGATCCCCCCATAAGTGTCCGTCATCCACAGATCCCCCCATAAGTGTCCGTCATCCACAGATCCCCCCATAAGTGTCCGTCATCCACAGATCCCCCCATAAGTGTCCGTCATCCACAGATCCCCCCCATAAGTGTCCGTCATCCACAGATCCCCCCCATAAGTGTCCGTCATCCACAGATCCCCCCCATAAGTGTCCGTCATCCACAGATCCCCCCATAAGTGTCCGTCATCCACAGATCCCCCCATAAGTGTCCGTCATCCACATATCCCCCCATAAGTGTGTGTCCGATCCACATTTCTTTCTTTTTTTATTCTCTTATACGTTAATAAGGATACAGTGTTATGCAGAGGTGTACTTATAACAATTTTATAGACAAATGATACTATTTACAGTCGCGCGGGGGGCGCGAAATGTTTTCTTCTTCCTAGGGGGGGGGGGTTGACAGAAAATAATTGAGAAGCACTGCCTTAGTAGAACTTTATCTTTCAGAAAGATTTAAGTAAGGCTCGGCACATGCCAGGGCCTGTATCTCACTTACCCGTTTGGCCAAAGTAATTGCCACTAAGAAACTTTCATGGACACGAACTTTAAATCTGAGTCCTGCAGTGGTTCAAAGGGAACATTGCAAAGTTGATCCAGAACCACACAAAGGTCCCACCTTGGATCGGGTCAATGACCTGAGGTCTGATTCTTCTAATTGCTTTAACAAACCTCTGTATTAGTGGTTCTCTGGATAACTGTCTGCCCAATGAAGCTGATAAAGCTAATACTGTATATGGACCTTAATTGTACCTGGCTTTAGGCCTTTGTCAAAGCCTTGCTGCAGGAATTCAGGATATCCTGAATTGTAGGAGACTGACAAGATACTCCATTTTTCCCACACCAAAAATCAAACACCTTTTTGACTCTGATGTACACTTTATTAGTTGTACATGCTCTGGACTGCGATAGCGTTCTGATTACCGCGTCTGATAACCCTGTCCTGCTGGAAGGGGGCAGTCAACATCCAGGCTGTCAATTTCAGGTGGTGTAGATCCGGACAACATCTGCCGTCCTGAGTTACTAGGTATGGAATCAGTGGGAGCCTCCAGAAGGTCTCCCTGCTTATCACCATTAGTGGTGTAAACCATGACTTTTTGGGCCATTATGGGCATATCAGGATTATCAAGACCTGATCCCGTTTGATCTTCTGTAAGACCTTTGGAATCATAGGAATGGGCGGAAGATGTCAGCCAACCTGAAGTCCCAAGGGACTGAGAGGGCATCTAGGGCCCAAGGGTTGTCTTCCCTGAACAGGGAGCAGAATAGAGGCACCTTTGCATTGGCTCGGGTAGCCATCAGATTTATCTGGGGCCAACCCCAACGCCTCTTGAGTTGCAGGAATATTTCTGGGTGAAAAGACCATTCCCCCGGTAGGGGCAAGTCGCGGCTTAGCCTTCCCGCGACAGCATTCTTCCTTCCTCTGGTGTGTACAGCTGACAGCTGATGAATATTGGCCTCCGCCCATACCAAGATACGCTCCACCTCTTTGAGGAGGGATAAGGATCTAGCACATCCCTGGCGATTTAAATATTCAATGGTGATCATGTTGTCTGACTTGACTCTTATGGCTTGTCCCTGGACCAAGGGGTGGAAATGTGTTAGGGCATTGAATCCATCTCTCATCTCTCTGAGATTTGAGGATAACAGTCTCTCTGTTGGAGTCCAGGCTCCTCTTGCCCTCTGGCCCCTCATGTAGGCACCCCAACCTGTAGCCGAAGCATCGGTAGTAATATCGGTCCATCTGTGAGGGGCAAAATTTTATGCCATTCTTTAAAGCCATCCACCACCTCAGGGATGTCCTTGTCTCCTTGAAGATGATTTTTGTACTGTCTAGAAAATTGGGGTCTCGATCCCACTTCTGCAGAATTTCACGTTGCAGGTATCTCCTGTGCCAATTCGCCCACAGAATTGTCTGACTGGCTGCTGTCATAAGAACCAATGTCTTCATCATGTGACGAAGGGATATAGGTCTGAACGGCTTCAGTATCTGTACATTCTGGCTCAGACATTCCTTCTTTTCACTGGAAGGGAACCGGTCATCTCCATGGCGTCCAGAATGAACCCCAGGAACTGTTTCTGCTGAGATGGGACGATACTGGATCTTTGTCTGTTGACTATCCAGCCTAAAGACTGGATTCTGTTGAAGATTAACTGAAGATGCGCTTTGACTCTCTCTGCGGTCTCCCCCCCCCTTACATGCCATTCGTCCACATATGGGATATAGTTATTTCCGATTCTCGGAGGCCTGCAACAACCACTGCTACCACCTTTGTGAATGTTAATGGGGCTGATGAAACCCTGAATGATAGTGCCTTAAACTGCAGATGACATAACTGGCTATGCACAGGAATTTTTTATGCTTTTTGAATGTGCAGATAAGCATCTTTTAAATCTATTGTAGCGGGGTAATCTCCTGGTTCTAGCAGGTTTAGCGCGGACTGAACCATTTCCATCTGGAACTTTTTCTTGCGTCTGAACCTGTTTAGATACTTTAGATCCACAATAATCTTCCATCTCATTTGAGGTTTTGGGACTAGGAATAACCTTGAGCCCTGAAAACTGTCTCTTTCTCGGACAGGCTGTATTTCCCAAGTCAACGGACCAGGGATTCCCAACCAGCCAAAACTGGTAATTTCTCAATATCAATGAGCCACTCTGGGGAGACCTTTTTTTTAGGAAGAATACCACTTCTTAGCAGCATAAGGAAGGGATTTCCAGATTTTCTATAAGTGGGTCATTCTCTGGCCTGAAAAGCCTATTCTGACAATAGTCCATTGCACAGAGTGTATTTTTTGAGTGGACATCTGCCCCCCCCCCCCCCAAGGTTTTACCATAAAGATCTTCTACCCACTGTACCGGGTCTGGCTAATGTCCAAGATCTGGCCCTCTATGAGAGGCAGCCTCCGCGCAAAGTACCATCCAATCTTCCTATCGGATCCGCAAAAACTAGACCCATCCTCACCAGGGGCTAAATAATTTTTATTTGGTGATGTCCACACAGCTGAGCATCGGCCCTCTTATCTGTCGTTTTCCACTATTGGCCATAAGCCTCTTCACCATAGGATCTACCTTAAAGGCTCTAGATCTTTTATTTTTTTTAGAAGTTGTTGCCTAGCTTAGGTATTGCTGAAACTCGCATTTTTTTCATTACTTTGGTGCAATTGCTGGTTTTTCAGCACACTTGCTGAAGAGGGATCGGAACCCACGCCTCCATTTTTTTCAACCATATAAGAGGGTAGCGCTGCCCTGCCTGAGGCCTTAGCAGTCGACTGTTTGAATGAATCCTTCATCCACAGCAATACATCCCTATTGGAAAGGGGCTGATCCTCCACAGGAAAGTTGTTAGCTCTGCAGTCTAAGCAGAAATAGAAGTCACTTTCAACAGTAACGGAGTGTCACATGATCTGCATGACATGTGTTCGCGTTTCCCAGCAGACTTCCTTAAGGAGGAGTTTCTATTTTTCTAAGAGAACCAGGGATTCCCATCAGTGTAATATGCGCGTATTGTGCACACAAGCCAACGATTATGAAGATCCAGCACTATTTTCCAGATCTTCGCGAATTCTCAAAGTGCTGATATTCGCAATTAGAATATTCGCGATCAACACTAAAGTGCAGGTGCATTTTTTTTTATTTTTTTTTATTCTTGTGGGGATTTGAACTCATAATCTTCTACATTAAAGACAAAACCTTAACCACTGGGCTATAAGAGACCAAACTTCAGAACCCTGAATATAACAGTTACAGCTAAGTGAGTTCATTTAACAAGCTCCACTTCATTAGAAGGAGGCTATCCAGGGGAAGGACAGAAAAAAACACTGTAGGAGGCACTGATGGCCAGTTCGCATTGTTCGCCCGCAAACACATGCGGGCTGCCATCTTTTCTCACAAGTCTGGCAAGGCACAGGTAAGCCCTTACCTGTGCCTGTGCGCGAGCCGGTCTGAAAACAAATGCGGTCAGCGGGAGCAGGCAGTTCCGAGAACAGCTCGATGAAGGCCCCTGGCGGCTTACCTGTGCCTCACCGGACTTGTGAGAAAAGATGGCAGCTCGCATGTGTTCGTGGGCGAACAATGCGAACTGGCCATCACTGGTAGGAGGTTCTAACCTAGGGAGTAATAAAGGATCTCAGATTCATTGATTAATTGACATCTCCCTGTCCTATGTTTCAGGAGGATTAGAAATCCCCGTAGGTGCTGCTGTTGAAGGACGACAAGGAACAGATTTATACAGCAGTGCACCAGAAAACAAATCTGCTGGTGAAATAAATGGCCTGTTACTTATTTTAGGTGGAGTATGCAAGGGGTAGAAATAATGAATGGCAATGGTTCTACTCCTCTGAGGCAGTGCAAACCGAACATTGACAGCAAATCTGCAACAATGCCCCCAGACTTTCAGATTTCGGCTGTTGAAAATACATATAAGATTTTAATTTGACATGTGAGCATAGTGGAGATACATGCAGACAACGGACTTAATTTTAAGCCCTTGCACACGAGCATGTGTGCCCCATGCCTGTACTGCGTACCACAAACAGGGGCCTGCAATGCACTGACACTGTCTGTGTGCATGCCGTTTGCGGATGCGGACCCATTGACTTGAATGGGTCCGCAAGAGATGGTCCGTACCGCAAAAAAATGGGACATGTTCTATTTTTTGTGGTGTGGAGGCACGGACCAAAATCCCACCGAAGTGCTTTGTAGTGCCTCCGTGGACTTCCGATCCGTGCCTCTGCTCTACACCGCTCCGTATCTTGAGATTGCGAATCCTCCATTAAAGTCAATGGGTCCACATATCGTTATACTGAGTGCACGTGGCTGAAGCCTGTATATTGCAGACCCGCTGTTTGTGGTTCACAATATGGGTACAGGACACACACGCTCATGTGCATGAGCCCTAAAGGGAATATGTCAGAGTAAGGCCTCATGCACACGACCGTATGTATTTTGCGGCCCGCATAAAATGGATCCACAAAAAATACGGATGACGTTTGTGTGCATTCCGTATTTTACGGAACGGAACAGCTGGCCCCTAATAGAACAGTACTATCCTTGTCTGTAAAGCAGACAATAATAGGACATCTTCTATTTTTTTGCGGAACAGAAATACGGACATACGGAAATGGAATGCACACGGAGTAACTTCCATTTTTTATTGCGGACCCATTGAAATGAATGGTTTTGTATACGGTCCAAAAAAAAACGGAACGGACTTGGAAAGAAAATACGTTCGTGTGCATGAGGCCTAAGGCCGAAAGCGGTCCGTGGTAACACGACCTGGATTCCTATTGAGAGCAAGAGCGCACGGCGTCATTGGTTGCTATGACGCCGTGCACTTCATGCCGCCGCTGCACTACAGTAATCGCCTTAGGCCTCATGCACACGAATGTCCAGCACTGAGATAAAATCTTCCATTTTTATTCCACTTGTAATAAAAAAATACATCTCCACAGGGAATGCATTAACACTACCATCTTTTTACTGGATTAATTACGGACTGGACCCGGTCCTTGTATGAGAAGCCATACAGTTAGTGCTGCCTTGATCCTTTCACTCTTGGTATTGTCAGGCAAACCTGTTGTTTTCAGCTTGACCATCCAATAATCTAACCTCTATTGGTAGGTCCCGAGTCTCCAACGATATCATCAAAAGGATCAGAAGCTTTGAATTTCATGGCTTGGATTCCATCCAAATCTGCATATTTTGCAATGCAATACAGAGGAAACTTTCAAAATGGCGACCACCATTTTACAGATCAGAAGACAGAGAAGAAGGCATCTGCAACAAATAGGAATCATTTGTGGACCATAATGTAATAAAAAAATAAAATCTGACAGCACAATGCGTTTTTAAACAGACTGTTTGTCACCACCGGCTACAATCTGGCCATATATACAGTATCACTGTCACATTGATATAACTACTGCTGTCTTTACATTGAAGACCTTGTAAGGGGTTGTTGCAATCTGAGCAGTTTCAATTTGAGCCAAATTTATTCATACCCGAATCGAAACTTCTGACCTATTCATTAGAATTTGACCCAAGACTAGGGATGAGCGAACCCGAACTGTATAATTCGGGTTCGTACCGAATTTTGGGGTGTCCGTGACACGGATCCGAACCCGAACATTTTCGTAAAAGTCCGGGTTCGGGTTCGGTGTTCGGCGCTTTCTTGGCGCTTTTTGAAAGGCTGCAAAGCAGCCAATCAACAAGCGTCATACTACTTGGCCCAAGAGGCCATCACAGCCATGCCTACTATTGGCATGGCTGTGATTGGCCAGTGCACCATGTGACCCAGCCTCTATTTAAGCTGGAGTCACGTAGCGCCGCACGTCACTCTGCTATGATCAGTATAGGGAGAGGTTGCAGCTGCGACGTTAGGGCGAGATTAGGCAGATTAACTCCTCCAAAAGACTTCATTCTGTGATCGATCTGCAGCTGTGGATCATTGAAGTGCTATTATTGACTTGCTCACTTTTTTGAGGCTGCCCAGAGCGTTTTTAGATCACTTTTTTTCTGGGGTGATCGGCGGCCATTTTGTGACTTGTGGTGCGCCAGCACGAGCTATCACCAAGTGTATTTAACCATCGATAGTGTGGTTATTTTGTGCTATATCCTACATCAGCTGCAGGCTGAGCCTGTGTCACCGAAGTGCATTTAACCATCAACAGTCTGGTTATTTTTTGGCCATATACTACATCAGCTGCAGGCTGAGCCTGTGTCACCCAAGTGCATTTAACCATCAACTGTCTGATTATTTTTTGGCCATATACTACATCTGGTGCAGGCTGAGCCTGTGTCACCCAAGTGCATTTAACCATCAACAGTCTGATTATTTTTTGGCCATATACTACATCAGCTGCAGGCTGAGCCTGTGTCACCCAAGTGCATTTAACCATCAACAGTCTGATTATTTTTTGGCCATATACTACATCAGCTGCAGGCTGAGCCTGTGTCACCCAAGTGTATTTAACCATCGATAGTGTGGTTATTTTGTGCTATATCCTACATCAGCTGCAGGCTGAGCCTGTGTCACCCAAGTGCATTTAACCATCAACAGTCTGATTATTTTTTGGCCATATACTACATCTGGTGCAGGCTGAGCCTGTGTCACCCAAGTGCATTTAACCATCAACAGTCTGATTATTTTTTGGCCATATACTACATCTGGTGCAGGCTGAGCCTGTGTCACCCAAGTGCATTTAACCATCAACAGTGTGGTTATTTTTTGGCCATATATTACATCAGGGGCAAGTTGAGCCTGTCACTCAGCGCCTAAAAAATAGACCTGACATTTCTATTCAACCAAATCTGTACTGTTTTAGCTGGTCAAGTTATTTGTATTGACCGTAAAAGCACACTTTTTTTTCTGGGTTGAAAAAGCATTCCCAAATTTGCCATTCTCAAAATAACTAGTTTCTGGTATTTGAGGCCTACTTGAAATCTATCCCAAAAAGAAAATCTTACATTAAAGGTATTGATAGTGTCATTCAGAAAAACCTAAGACACACGCTAGCGTGCTGATAGAAGTGTCATTCTGTGATTAAACCTATACCTGTCACACAGCGCCAAAAAAAACAGGTCTCACATCTCTATTCAACCAAATCTGCACTGTTTGAGCTGGTCAAGTTATTTGTAGTGACCGTAAAAGCAGACTTTTTGTTCTGGGTTGAAAAAGCATTCCCAAATTTGCCATTCTCAAAATAACTAGTTTCTGGTATTTGAGGCCTACTTGAAATCTATCCCAAAAAGAAAATCTTACATTGAAGGTATTGATAGTGTCATTCAGAAAAACCTAAGACACACGCTAGCGTGCTGATAGAAGTGTGATTCTGTGATTAAACCTATACCTGTCACACAGCGCCAAAAAAAACAGGTCTCACATCTCTATTCAACCAAATCTGCACTGTTTGAGCTGGTCAAGTTATTTGTAGTGACCGTAAAAGCAGACTTTTTGTTCTGGGTTGAAAAAGCATTCCCAAATTTGCCATTCTCAAAATAACTAGTTTCTGGTATTTGAGGCCTACTTGAAATCTATCCCAAAAAGAAAATCTTACATTGAAGGTATTGATAGTGTCATTCAGAAAAACCTAAGACACACGCTAGCGTGCTGAAAGAAGTGTGATTCTGTGATTAAACCTATACCTGTCACACAGCACAAAAAAAAACAGGTCTCACATCTCTATTCAACCAAATCTGCACAGTTTTAGCTGGTCAAGTTATTTGTAGTGACCGTAAAAGCACACTTTTTTTTCTGGGTTGAAAAAGCATTCCCAAATTTGCCATTCTCAAAATTGTGGTGAACGGGAACAATGAGGAAAACATCTAATAAGGGACGCGGACGTGGACATGGTCGTGGTGGTGTTAGTGGACCCTCTGGTGCTGGGAGAGGACGTGGCCGTTCTGCCACAGCCACACGTCCTAGTGAACCAACTACCTCAGGTCCCAGTAGCCAGCAGAATTTACAGCGATATTTGGTGGGGCCCAATGCCGTTCTAAGGATGGTAAGGCCCGAGCAGGTACAGGCATTAGTCAATTGGGTGGCCGACAGTGGATCCAGCACGTTCACATTATCTCCCACCCAGTCTTCTGCAGAAAGCGCACAGATGGCGCATGAAAACCAAGCCCATCGGTCTGTCACATCACCCCCATGCATATCAGGGAAACTGTCTGAGCCTCAAGTTATGCAGCAGTCTCTTATGCTGTTTGAAGACTCTGCTGACAGGGTTTCCCAAGGGCATCCACCTAGCCCTTCCCCAGGGGTGGAAGAGATAGAATGCACTAACGCACAACCACTTATTTTTCCTGATGATGAGGACATGGGAATACCACCTCAGCACGTCTCTGATGATGACGAAACACAGGTGCCAACTGCTGCGTCTTTCTGCAGTGTGCAGACTGAACAGGAAGTCAGGGATCAAGACTGGGTGGAAGACGATGCAGGGGACGATGAGGTCCTAGACCCCACATGGAATGAAGGTCGTGCCACTGACTTTCACAGTTCGGAGGAAGAGGCAGTGGTGAGACCGAGCCAACAGCGTAGCAAAAGAGGGAGCAGTGGGCAAAATCAGAACACCCGCCGCCAAGACACTCCGCCTGCTACTGACCGCTGCCATTTGGGACCGAGCACCCCAAAGGCAGCTTCAAGGAGTTCCCTGGCATGGCACTTCTTCAAACAATGTGCTGACGACAAGACCCGAGTGGTTTGCACGCTGTGCCATCAGAGCCTGAAGCGAGGCATTAACGTTCTGAACCTTAGCACAACCTGCATGACCAGGCACCTGCATGCAAAGCATGAACTGCAGTGGAGTAAACACCTTAAAAACAAGGAAGTCACTAAGGCTCCCCCTGCTACCTCTTCTGCTGCTGCCGCCTCGGCCTCTTCTGCTGCTGCCGCCGCCTCGGCCTCTTCTGCTGCTGCTGCCGCCGCCTCGGCCTCTTCCTCCGCCTCTGGAGGAACGTTGGCACCTGCCGCCCAGCAAACATGGGATGTACCACCAACACCACCACCTGCGTCACCAAGCATCTCAACCATGTCACACGGCAGCGTTCAGCTCTCCATCTCACAAACATTTGAGAGAAAGCGTAAATTCCCACCTAGCCACCCTCGATCCCTGGCCCTGAATGCCAGCATTTCTAAACTACTGGCCTATGAAATGCTGTCATTTAGGCTGGTGGACACACACAGCTTCAAACAGCTCATGTCACTTGCTGTCCCACAGTATGTTGTTCCCAGCCGCCACTACTTCTCCAAGAGAGCCGTGCCTTCCCTGCACAAACAAGTGTCCGATAAAATCAAGTGTGCACTGCGCAACGCCATCTGTGGCAAGGTCCACCTAACCACAGATACGTGGACCAGTAAGCACGGCCAGGGACGCTATATCTCCCTAACTGCACACTGGGTAAATGTAGTGGCGGCTGGGCCCCAGGCGGAGAGCTGTTTGGCGCACGTCCTTCCGCCGCCAAGGATCGCAGGGCAACATTCTTTGCCTCCTGTCTCCTCCTCCTCCTACTCAGCTTCCTCCTCCTCTTCTTCCACCTGCTCATCCAGTCAGCCACACACCTTCACCACCAACTTCAGCACAGCACGGGGTAAACGTCAGCAGGCCATTCTGAAACTCATATGTTTGGGGGACAGCCTTTATATAAAATAATAGGAGAGTACCTTATAAGAAATAAATTAATATTACAACTATATAAAAAATAATAAATATAGCATATATAGGAAGAAAGAGGTAAGTGGCCTTTGACCCCTCTTTCTCTAAATGCTATTTGATCAAGTCCAGTAACTTTGGAATGAAGAAGGATGGAGGGAATGATGCAATTTGCGCACTTATTCATAATAAAGAAAATCAAATGAGGGGGGAAAAAATTATAACCTGAATGAAGTTGTAAGAGCACTAACATGTACCCAATAATAGATCACTAGTATTGGGGTGCATGAGACGTATATATTCAAATGTGGGATGTAATGGAGGATAGACATATACTTCATAATGCCATCCCTCAGCCTGTCGAATTATGAGATCTAAATATATCCCAAATATATAGGTTAGAAAAGCAAATGACTAATACCTTAAAACATCTAAATATTGGCGCAAGAGCTCCAATGTAATTTTCCGACCATCGATCTATAAGTTTATGCTCATGCGCAGAATGTAGCTATGGACGCAAGATGTGACTGCATCACCCAAATATTTGGGTAAAATTTTTAAGTGCATGCGCATGCTTAGGAAGATCGCCCCACTAATTATGGTTTAGAAAGTTATAGCGCATGCGCAGTATGTATCACTGCAGTCTGGATCGCTGTCTCTAAATATTTAGATATGGACGCAGGCGCATTCATTATCTTGCAATCATTGTGTTGTAAGTTTGTGCGCACGCGCAATACGTAGCGATAAGATACATTCTGCGATCACACAGTGAAAACCAGGCTATTTTTCAAAGTATATGCGCATGCCCAGTAATACCGCCTATTTAGCCATTGGTTTGAAAAGTTTGGGCGCATGCGTAGCTTGGATTACTATCTGGGGACACGTTACCTCTTGATCGCCAAACTATGAGTTCACACGCATGCGCGGTATGAGAAGCGACCGCATAAATAATTCTCTAAGTATATGCGCATGCCCAGTAGCATCGGTTTCCTGATTCCTAATGAAAAGTTCAGACGCATGCGCAGTTCGGAACGCGACCGCACAAATAATTTTCTAAGTATATGCGCATGCCCAGTAGCATCGTCTTCCTGATTTCTAATAAAAAGTTCGGACGCATGCGCAGCTCGGAACGCGACCGCACAAATAATTTTCTAAGTATATGCGCATGCCCAGTAGCATCGGCTTCGTGATTCCTAATGAGAAGTTCGGACGCATGCGCAGTTCGGAGTACCATACACTGGACGCGATGATATGACGCAAAGATAGTAACCAACACATTGATTGGGCCACTAAACCCTCAATCAGAATGCTTGAGCAGCGATTGGCTGCAATACCTATAATGACCCACCCATAGAGGTTAAAAGAGCTCCGTGGTAAAGCATTCTTGTTGACAGTAGCTCCTTTCCCCTGATAAAGCCACGTTACAGTGGCGAAACATGTTGGGGGAGCTCTAGCCTTTACATTTTTAGATTAGGTTAGGCAGGGATCCTGCCGCGGTGAGAAGTATCTGCAGACTTCTCTGGACCGTGACCACTAATGGTGGAGAGACTTACTTGAGACATACCAAGAAAATAATGAGTGATAACCATTAGGTGACCCTCCAATTCCATAAAAGGAAATATACCGCCGAACCAAAGGTGGATGGATATATGTTAGGGAATGCAGAGTATACGGGTGAAATTAACCCTTCACTCTGCATAGTGATCCTGCCAAACCTAGAATTTTAAAGTTTTTCCTTTGTTCTCCCGTTTTATGTTATATTTTTAATAGTGAAATAAATAAATGTTATATTTTATATTGACCAGAAATGGGAGCCTATTAGTCTAGGTAACTAGACTATTTGAATTATATATACCTGTGTGCCCTGTTGCGTTGTTTCGAGTACTCCACCAACATGGCCAGTGGCGATGACGCCGCTATCAGCGTTACAATACCACTTCTATGTCTCCTTGAGAAAACACTTAGGGCGATGATGGAAGAGGAGGTGGCCCAGGAGGAAGAGGAGGAAGAGGGGTCATTTTTAGCACTTTCAGGCCAGTCTCTCAGAGGGAGGTTTTTTGCAACACCAGAGGCCAGGTACAAATGTGGCCAGACAGGGCCCACTACTGGAGGACGAGGAGGACTAGGATGAGGAGGAGGTGGAGGAGGATGAGGATGAAGCATGTTCACAGCGGGGTGGCACCCAAAGCACCTCGGGCCCATCACTGGTGCGTGGCTGGGGGGAAACTCAGGACGATGACGATACGCCTCCCACAGAGGACAGCTTGTCCTTACCTCTGGGCAGCCTGGCACACATGAGCGACTACATGCTGCAGTGCCTGCGCAACGACAGCAGAGTTGCCCACATTTTAACGTGTGCGGACTACTGGGTTGCCACCCTGCTGGATCCCCGGTACAAAGACAATGTGCCCACCTTACTTCCTACACTGGAGCGTGATAGGAAGATGCGCGAGTACAAGCGCACGTTGGTAGACGCGCTACTGAGAGCATTCCCAAATGTCACAGGGGAACCAGGGGAAGCCCAAGGCGAAGGCAGAGGAGGAGCAAGAGGTCGCCAATGCAGCTGTGTCACGCCCAGCTCCTCTGAGGGCAGGGTTAGCATGGCAGAGATGTGGAAAAGTTTTGTCAACACGCCACAGCTAAGTGCACCACCACCTGATACGGAACGTGTTAGCAGGAGGCAACATTTCACTAACATGGTGGAACAGTACCTGTGCACATCCCTCCACGTACTGACTGATGGTTCGGCCCCATTCAACTTCTGGGTCTCCAAATTGTCCACGTGGCCAGAGCTAGCCTTTTATGCCTTGGAGGTGCTGGCCTGCCCGGCGGCCAGCGTTTTGTCTGAACGTGTATTCAGCACGGCAGGGTGCGTCATTACAGACAAACGCAGCCGCCTGTCTACAGCCAATGTGGACAAGCTGACGTTCATAAAAATGAACCAGGCATGGATCCCACAGGACCTGTCCATCCCTTGTGCAGATTAGATATTAACTACCTCCCCTTAACAATATATTATTCTACTCCAGGGCACTTCCTCATTCAATACTATTTTTTATTTCATTTTACCATTATATTGCGGGGCAACCCAAAGTTGAATGAACCTCTCCTCTGTCTGGGTGCCGGGGCCTAAATGTGTGACAGTGGCCTGTTCCAGTGGTGGGTGACTTGAAGCCTGATTCTCTGCTATGACATGAATACAGATTCTGCGCTGACATAAGGCCAGATTCTCTGTTACGGGACCGCTCTCCTCTGTCTGGGTGCCGGGGCCTAAATGTGTGACAGTGGCCTGTTCCAGTGGTGGGTGACGTGAAGCCTGATTCTCTGCTATGACATGAAGACAGATTCTGCGCTGACATAAGGCCAGATTCTCTGTTACGGGACCGCTCTCCTCTGTCTGGGTGCCGGGGCCTAAATGTGTGACAGTGGCCTGTTCCAGTGGTGGGTGACGTGAAGCCTGATTCTCTGCTATGACATGAATACAGATTCTGCGCTGACATAAGGCCAGATTCTCTGTTACGGGACCTCTCTCCTCTACCTGGGTGCCTGGGCCTAAATGTGTGACAGTGGCCTGTTCCAGTGGTGGGTGACGTGAAGCCTGATTCTCTGCTATGACATGAAGACAGATTCTGCGCTGACATAAGGCCAGATTCTCTGTTACGGGACCTCTCTCCTCTGCCTGGGTGCCTGGGCCTAAATGTGTGACAGTGGCCTGTTCCAGTGGTGGGTGACGTGAAGCCTGATTCTCTGCTATGACATGAAGACAGATTCTGCGCTGACATAAGGCCAGATTCTCTGTTACGGGACCTCTCTCCTCTGCCTGGGTGCCTGGGCCTAAATGTGTGACAGTGGCCTGTTCCAGTGGTGGGTGACGTGAAGCCTGATTCTCTGCTATGACATGAAGACAGATTCTGCGCTGACATAAGGCCAGATTCTCTGTTACGGGACTGCTCTCCTCTGTCTGGGTGCCGGGGCCTAAATGTGTGACAGTGGCCTGTTCCAGTGGTGGGTGACGTGAAGCCTGATTCTCTGCTATGACATGAAGACAGATTCTGCGCTGACATAAGGCCAGATTCTCTGTTACGGGACCTCTCTCCTCTGCCTGGGTGCCTGGGCCTAAATGTGTGACAGTGGCCTGTTCCAGTGGTGGGTGACGTGAAGCCTGATTCTCTGCTATGACATGAAGACAGATTCTGCGCTGACATAAGGCCAGATTCTCTGTTACGGGACCGCTCTCCTCTGTCTGGGTGCCGGGGCCTAAATGTGTGACAGTGGCCTGTTCCAGTGGTGGGTGACGTGAAGCCTGATTCTCTGCTATAACATGAAGACAGATTCTGCGCTGACATAAGGCCAGATTCTCTGTTACGGGACCTCTCCTCTGCCTTTGGTGCCTGGGCCTAAATGTGTGACAGTGGCCTGTTCCAGTGGTGGGTGACGTGAAGCCTGATTCTCTGCTATGACATGAAGACAGATTCTGCGCTGACATAAGGCCAGATTCTCTGTTACGGGACCTCTCTCCTCTGCCTGGGTGCCTGGGCCTAAATGTGTGACAGTGGCCTGTTCCAGTGGTGGGTGACGTGAAGCCTGATTCTCTGCTATGACATGAAGACAGATTCTGCGCTGACATAAGGCCAGATTCTCTGTTACGGGACCGCTGTCCTCTGTCTGGGTGCCGGGGCCTAAATGTGTGACAGTGGCCTGTTCCAGTGGTGGGTGACGTGAAGCCTGATTCTCTGCTATGACATGAAGACAGATTCTGCGCTGACATAAGGCCAGATTCTCTGTTACGGGACCGCTCTCCTCTGTCTGGGTGCCGGGGCCTAAATGTGTGACAGTGGCCTGTTCCAGTGGTGGGTGACGTGAAGCCTGATTCTCTGCTATGACATGAAGACTGATTCTGCGCTGACATGAAGCCAGATTCTCTGCTATGGCATGAAGAGACTGATTCTCTGCTGACGTGAAGCCAGATTCTCTGCTATGGGACCTCTGTCCAATTGATATTGGTTCATTTTTATTTTTTTAATTTTTATTTTAATTCATTTCCCTATCCACATTTGTTTTCAGGGGATTTACCTACATGTTGCTGCCTTTTGCAGCCCTCTAGCTCTTTCCTGGGCTGTTTTACAGCCTTTTTAGTGCCCAAAAGTTCGGGTCCCCATTGACTTCAATGGGGTTCGGGTTCGGGACGAAGTTCGGATCGGGTTCGGATACCGAACCCGAACATTTCCGGGAAGTTCGACCGAACTTCTCGAACCCGAACATCCAGGTGTTCGCTCAACTCTACCCAAGACATTTTCTCATCTCTATGTATAACCAGTCAATAGTCTTCATATTAGATAAAGCACCAGTACTCCTTCATCAATACATTGTCTGTACATTGACTAATATTCTTGGCTAGTTAGTTCTAACTGATCAATAAACTTTCCAGTGCAATGTAAGGTCAGATTATTGTAAATGATCAAAGACCATGGCTGATCCTTACACATAATGCTTTCTACAAGGGCAAGCTGTGACTTGATGTAGAATAAATATGAAGGATAATTGTGGTTTATAGGCTCATTGTGCTGAAAGGATGGGATATAAATAAAAGGACAAAGTGGTAAAAGTTCAGTGAAAACTTTCTGGTGCCACCCAGAAAAAGGCGCTCAGCTAACTCACACAGAAAAGATG
The DNA here is from genome assembly GCF_905171765.1 of Bufo bufo. Classification (NCBI taxonomy): domain Eukaryota; kingdom Metazoa; phylum Chordata; class Amphibia; order Anura; family Bufonidae; genus Bufo; species Bufo bufo. The sequence goes on along the minus strand of NC_053389.1, from coordinate 624,469,135 downwards.
CACTCCGCTAAATCACACAGATTTAAAGGCTCTCAGCTAAACATAGAAAATAGTGGTGCAGCAAGCGTGGCCTGCAAGAGGGGAGGGGGGAAATGCACTGGCAGGCGGAGAGGATGAGAGTGGTGGTGTGGTGGTCGTAGTCCTCACGGCAGCTAATCCTATTCTAACTCTCCCCTAGGCCACAGCTACAGTGATTTGAGAGGTGCACCCTCTCTTCCCCTCGTGGCACACCGTGGCTTTGAGGACTCCTGCCTGATGGTGGTTGGGGTGTCTTTGATGGTGGATGGATGGGTAGTGGGATGCAAGGCAGGAAGACAGCCTACTGCCTACATGCACTGTGCCTTTTATGGTCTTCATCCTTCTATAAAAGTCTGTTCTGCTCTCCCTCAGAGGTTGGCTCTTAGCACAGCTGTTTTTCTGGCAGCTTGAAATCTCACAGGAATGGTGTCTCCCTGAACAAGGCTTCTGTCTAACACCAAGAACTGCCAGTTAACTATTTCCTTCCCATAAACAGCCTTTCAGAAAACATAGGGACACATTTATTAAGACTGGCATTTTAGACCTCAGTCTTAATAAAGCCCCATCGGTGGTGGAGGATTCGCTGGCCTCTCCATAACTTTGGTGCATCCAGCACCAGTTCTAAATGTAAGACCGCTTCCAAGCTGTCTTACATTTAGACCATTTTCTATGCCTAAAACAAGCATAGAAAATAATGAATGAGACGGGCCTGCTGGCCTGTCCCCTTCCCCACCCACGCCTCGCCAACAATTTTAGACATGACGTGAGCAGGGCGAATTTGCAGATTGTGGTTCAACTAACCATTGCACCGCCATCTGCACCTGAAATACACCTAATTTAGGCATATAATCAATGACCCCCATAGTGCACAATACTGGTATAGTAACCATTTAATCCACTGAAAGTGCATAGTTAGCATACATTAACTCTTTTAACAGTGAACCAGTTTAGATTATAGCATTAACTCTTTAACCGTGCTCTATTGGGTCACCACAAGAGGCACTAAGCTAATGCAGACAGAAAAGAGGCACTCCGCTAACTCACACAGTAAAGAGGCACTAAAATAACTCACACACAAAAGAGACTCTCAGCTAACAGAAAAGAGACACTTGGGTAACTCACACAGGTAAGAGGTATTCAGCTAACTCACATAGAAAAGAGGCACTCAGATAACACATAATTCTATACCAGTAAACAGTGGGGGAGATTTTTCAAGACTAGCAATCCCATATAACGATCCCCTGTGAGCCAAATCGATATGTGCCTAAGGCCTCTTGCTCCTGACCGTATGGCTTTTTCAGTATTTTGCAGTCCGTTTTTAACGGATCCTTTTTTTACATTTTTTGTTTCAGTAGTGTTTACGCTTCCGTTCAGTTTTGCCATTCCGTTTTTCCATTTGTGATCAGTTTTTTGCAGATCGGAAACGGAAGCATACAATAATGTTTAAACAGTAAGTACATAAAAAAATTGGGCTGGGCATAAAATTTTCAATGGATGGTTCTGCAAAAATGGAACGGATACCGAAGACATATGGATTTTTTTTGCAGAACCATTGACTTGAATGGAGCCACGGAACGTGATTTGCGGGCAATAATAGGACATGTTCTAGAACGGAAATACAGAAACGGACTGCATACAAAGTACCCTCCATTTTCTTTTTTGCAGACCCATTGAAATGTATGGTTCCACATACGGACCGCAAAAGGAATTCGCAAAAACGGAATGGACACGGGGAAAAAAAACGTTTATGTGCAAGAGGCCTAATTCAGGGGCATAGTGAGTGGGAAGGAGATGGGGAACACGCGCACCTGCCCAGCAGTTCCTTTCACCGTCGAGCAGTTTGTTTCCCTAGTGAAGCAGGGAGCCATCTACTCCCAGCTTCACTGTTCTGCTGAGCTAAGGTGGTCCCCCCTCAGGCTATACACATCATGCTGCTGGCTGTGGAAGGAGCGCTGAAAGCCCAGGAATAAGCCTCCTGCACAGTCAGCAGCACGATGTGTGTGTGGGAGAGCATCGTCAGGTCAGGAAACCAAGTAAGTATTTGTGTTTTTTTTTCTTTCATGGAGATGGAGAGGGCACTGGGGGCCAAAGGGAGGCCACAAAGAGGACATAGCTACTGTGAGGGGGCACAAAAGTGGGCATTCCTAATGTGAGGTGCACAAAGATGGATATATCTACAGTGAGTGGTCACAAGGATGGGCTTAACTACTATGAGGGGCAAAAAACTGGGCATATCTACTGTGATGAGCTCAAAGGTGGGCATAACTACTGTGAAGGGGCACAAAGACGGGCATAACTACAGTGAAGCTCCACAATTAGGACATAACTACTGTGATGAGCACAAAGGTGGGCATAACTACTGTACAGTGAGGGGCCACAAGGAGGACATAACTACTGTTAAGGGGCACAAAGGTGGGCATAACTACTGTGAGGGGGCACTGTGGGCAGTTAGAAGGAGAGAGCTATCTGTGGCCACCAATATGTACCCTACAAGTGCAGTCTTGTGGTGCCTAGCAGTTGTATAGTAGCCAATAGCCTTCTAAAGGGCCCCAGTCCTTGCATGTTGTGGCCGCTAATACATCCTGCCTCCAGAAGGAGTCATTTTGCTTGTCAGGAAGGCTATGCACGGTAATGCAGAATTATTGTAGTTTATAGTGCAGGAAGGTTCAAGTCTAAAAAATACATTTCAAGAACGTTTTTAAAAATATATAAAAAAAAAATTCAAACTTTTTTCCATTTTTGTATATAAATAATGAGCATAATTGATATCTGCAACAACCCAATCTATAAAAATATCCCAATTTTTTTAACCCACACAATGGATGCTGAATACTAGAATTATACTTTTTTGGTCCTCACTCCTCCAGTGGCGGATCCAGAGCCTGGTCTCGGGAGGGGCACTTTCAGATTTTTTTCTGTCCGCCGCCACAAAACAATGGTGCTTATAGAACAGACTACACAGTGTAGCGGTATACTGTATATTGTGTGGCACAGTGTAGGCTATATGTGTATAACAAACATATTTCACATGAAAACTTACAGTTACTTGGCTTGGCCCTTGGGGATCTCGGACACCACTTCAACACTTTGGCCGGGGGCTCGGCAGAGCTGATGTGTTTTATCCTAATGAGAAAGATTTCATAATAAGGATTTGGAGAATGGGCAAAGGGATAGCAGAGCAGGGTGAGGCTGGTGCTGCTACTAGGGGGTTCATACCATGGGGGAGTAATAAAGCCCACCATAATTCCCCCCCAGTAGAAATAATTCTCCTTATAATGTGACAGTGCAAAAAATACCCCCTTGTAATGCCACCAGTTGAGCTAATGTACCCATAGTGCCCCCATAATGTGCCAGTATAAAATACCCCTATATAGTGCCCCTAGTAAATGCCCCCATAGTGCTCCACACCCTCCTTCCTCCTAGTGCCCCCCATAATGTACCAGTATAAAATGCTCCAGTAGATGCCCTCAGTGTCCCCCATAATTTGCAAGTATAAAATACCCCTTCTTAGTGCCCCCCGTAGATGACCCCATAGTACTCCTCTCCCCCCTTCCCCATAGTACCCACCATAATGTGTCCCAGTATAAAATTGTACTGTACAGAGCCCCCCATATAAAACACCCCTTCTTTGTGGCCTCAGTAGATGCCCCTATAGTGCCCCCAATCATGTGCCAGTATTAACAGCCCCCCCTTGTGCCAGTATTAACAGCCCCCCCATGTGCCAGTATTAATAACAGCCCCCCATGTGCCAGTATTAATAACAGCCCCCTATGTGCCAGTATTAATAACAGCCCCCATGTGCCAGTATTAATAACAGCTCCCCATGTGCCAGTATTAATAACAGCCCCCCATGTGCCAGTATTAATAACAGCCCCCCCCCCCGTGCCAGTATTAATAACAGCCCCCCCTGTGCCAGTATTAATAACAGCCCCCCCTGTGCCAGTATTAATAACAACCCCCCATGCCAGTATTAATAACAGCCCCCCCTGTGCCAGTATTAATAACAGCCCCCCCTGTGCCAGTATTAATAACAGCCCCCCCTGTGCCAGCAATAACAGCCCCGCTGTGCCAGCAATAACAGCCCCCCCTGTGCCAGCAATAACAGCCCCCCCTGTGCCAGCAATAACAGCCCCCCCTTGTGCCAGCAATAACAGCCCCCCCTGTGCCAGCAATAACAGCCCCCCTGTGCCAGCAATAACAGCCTTCCCCCCCCTGTGCCAGCAATAACAGCCCACTCCCCCTGTGCCAGCAATAACAGCCCCCTCCCCCCTGTGCCAGCAATAACAGCCCCCCTCCCCCTGTACCAGTAATAACAGCCCCCCTGTGCCAGTAATAACAGCCCCCCCTCCCCCATGTGCCAGTAATAACAGCCCCCCCCTGTGCCAGTGATAACAGCCCCCCTCCCCCTGTGCCAGTGATAACAGCCCCCCCTACCCCCTGTGCCAGTGATAACAGCCCCCCTTCCCCCCTGTGCCAGTAATAACAGCCCCCCCCCTGTGCCAGTAATAACAGCCCCCTCCCCCCCCCGTGCCAGTAATTACAGCCTTCCCCCCCTGTGCCAGTAAAAGTATTGTATATATATAAAAAAAAAAACATACTTACCTCCATGTCAGCGATGCGATGCAGGCCTCTTCCAGCCTGTGTCCAGCGCTGTATGGCTCAGGCGGCGATCGCGCCGCCTGCGCCGGCCTCTGATAGGCTGCCGGCCTAGTGCCTGCAGCCTATCACAGGAAGGGAAAGGGACACGCCTCTCCCTCCCTTGCCGCAGCGTAGACATCTGTATCGCTGTCCTGAGGACGGCGATACAGATGACTGGAGATGAGCGCTTCCACAATTGCCCCGTTGCCCCCTCCCCTTGGATCCGCCACTGCACTCCTCCCCCAAAATATTCAAAATTAAAAAAAATATAAAAAGAACCCATGTATCCCAAAATGGTATCAATAATAACTATTGCTAACCCTACAAAAAATGAGCCTCACACAGCTCAGTCAACAGAAAAATAGTTACTTTTTTAAAGTAGTAAAACATAAAAAAAAAAAATAGTATCTCCATAATTGTACTGATCAGCAGAATAAAGCTAAAAAATCATTAGTACTGTGCAGTGAACTAAAAAAAACATAAAAAATGAAACCCCAAAAACAATGGTGGAATTGTCTTGTTTTTTCACAAGTTATACAATTCACTTTTAAATTAAAATATAAATATAAATATAACTTGTCCAGCATAAAACAAGCCTTCATACAGCTATTTCTAAATAAAAAAGGTATAGTTATAGAACAAACAGCAGGTGGCAATATACAGATGCATTTTATTAACCACTTAAGGACCACAGGTTTATACCCCCCTAAAGACCAGGCCTTTTTTTACAAATCGGCACTCCACAACTTTAGCGGTTTATTGCTCGGTCATGCAACTTACCACCCAAATGAATTTTACCTCCTTTTCTTCTCACTAATAGAGCTTTCATTTGGTGGTATTTCATTGCTGCTGACATTTTTACTTTTTTTGTTATTATTCGAAATTTAACGATTTTTTTGCAAAAAAATGACATTTTTCACTTTCAGTTGTAAAATTTTGCAAAAAAAATGACATCCATATATAAATTTTGCTCTAAATTTATTGTTCTACATGTCTTTGATTAAAAAAAAATGTTTGGGTAAAAAAAAAAAATGGTTTGGGTAAAAGTTATAGCGTTTACAAACTATGGTACAAAAATGTGAATTTCCGCTTTTTGAAGCAGCTCTGACTTTCTGAGCACCTGTCATGTTTACTGAGGTTCTACAATGGCCAGACAGTACAAACACCCCACAAATGACCCCATTTCGGAAAGTAGACACCCTAAGGTATTCGCTGATGGGCATAGTGAGTTCATAGAACTTTTTATTTTTTGTCACAAGTTAGCGGAAAATGATGATTTTATTTATTTTTTTTTCTTACAAAGTCTTATATTCCACTAACTTGTGACAAAAAATAAAAACTTCCATGAACTCACTATGCCCATCAGCGAATACCTTGGGGTGTCTTCTTTCCAAAATGGGGTCACTTGTGGGGTAGTTATACTGCCCTGGCATTCTAGGGGCCCAAATGTGTGGTAAGGAGTTTGAAATCAAATTCTGTAAAAAATGGCCAGTGAAATCCGAAAGGTGCTCTTTGGAATGTGGGCCCCTTTGCCCACCTAGGCTGCAAAAAAGTGTCACACATGTGGTATCTCCGTATTCAGGAGAAGTTGGGGAATGTGTTTTGGGGTGTCATTTTACATATACCCATGCTGGGTGAGATAAATATCTTGGTCAAATGCCAACTTTGTATAAAAAAATGGGAAAAGTTGTCTTTTGCCAAGATATTTCTCTCACCCAGCATGGGTATATGTAAAATGACACCCCAAAACACATTCCCCAACTTCTCCTGAATACGGAGATACCACATGTGTGACACTTTTTTGCAGCCTAGGTGGGCAAAGGGGCCCATATTCCAAAGAGCACCCATTTTTTTATACAAAGTTGGCAAGATATTTATCTCACCCAGCATGGGTATATGTAAAATGACACCCCAAAACACATTGCCCAACTTCTCCTGAGTACGGCGATACCACATGTGTGACACTTTTTTGCAGCCTAGTTGCGCAAAGGGGCCCACATTCATTTTATGAGGGCATTTTTAGATATTTGGATCCCAGACTTCTTCTCACGCTTTAGGACCCCTAGAATGCCAGGGCAGTATAAATACCCCACATGTGACCCCATTTTGGAAAGAAGACACCCCAAGGTATTCAATGAGGGGCATGGCGAGTTCATAGAAATTTATTTTTTTTGGCACAAGTTAGCAGAAATTGATTTTTTTTTTCTCACAAAGTCTCCCTTTCCGCTAACTTGGGACAAAAATTTTAATCTTTCATGGACTCAATATGCCCCTCACGGAATACCTTGGGGTGTCTTCTTTCCGAAATGGGGTCACATGTGGGGTATTTATACTGCCCTTGCATTCTAGGGGCCCTAAAGTGTGAGAAGAAGTCTGGAATATAAATGTCTAAAAATTTTGACGCATTTGGATTCCGTGAGGGGTATGGTGAGTTCATGTGAGATTTTATTTTTTGACACAAGTTAGTGGAATATGAGACTTTTTAAGAAAAAAAAAATTTCCGCTAACTTGGGCCAAAAAAATGTCTGAATGGAGCCTTACAGGGGGGTGATCAATGACAGGGGGGTGATCAGGGAGTCTATATGGGGTGATCACCACAGTCATTGATCACCCCCCTGTAAGGCTCCATTCAGTTGTCCGTATGCGTTTTGCGGATCCGATCCATGTATCAGTGGATCCGTAAAAATCATGCGGACGTCTGAATGGAGCTTTACAGGGGGGTAATCAATGACAGGGGGGTGATCAGGGAGTCTATATGGAGTGATCACCACAGTCATTGATCACGCCCCTGTAAGGCTCCATTCAGACGTCTGTATGCGTTTTGCGGATCCGATCCATCTATCAGTGGATCCGTAAAAATCATGCGGACATCTGAATGGAGCTTTACAGGGGGGTGATCAATGACAGGGGGGTAATCAATGACAGGGGGGTGATCCGGGAGTCTATATGGGGTGATCACCACAGTCATTGATCACGCCCCTGTAAGGCTCCATTCAGACGTCCGTTTGCGATTTGCGGATCCGATCCATCTATCAGTGGATCCGTAAAAATCATGCGGACATCTGAATGGAGCTTTACAGGGGGGTGATCAATGACAGGGGGGTAATCAATGACAGGGGGGTGATCAGGGAGTCTACATGGGGTGATCAACACAGTCATTGATCACGCCCCTGTAAGGCTCCATTCAGACGTCCGTATGCGTTTTGCGGATCCGATCCATCTATCAGTGGATCCGTAAAAATCATGCGGACATCTGAATGGAGCTTTACAGAGGGGTGATCAATGACAGGGGGATAATCAATGACAGGGGGGTGATCAGGGAGTCTATATGGGGTGATCACAACAGTCATTGATCACGCCCCTGTAAGGCTCCATTCAGACGTCCGTATGCGTTTTACGGATCCGATCCATCTATCAGTGGATCCGTAAAAATCATGCGGACATCTGAATGGAGCTTTACAGGGGGGTGATCAATGACAGGGGGGTAATCAATGACAGGGGGGTAATCAGGGAGTCTATATGGGGTGATCACCACAGTCATTGATCACCCCCCCTGTAAGGCTCCATTCAGACGTCCGTATGCGTTTTGCCGATCCGATCCATCTATCAGTGGATCCGTAAAAATCATGCGGACATCTGAATGGAGCTTTACAGGGGGGTGATCAATGACAGGGGGGTAATCAATGACAGGGGGGTGATCAGGGAGTCTATATGGGGTGATCACCACAGTCATTGATCACGCCCCTGTAAGGCTCCATTCAGACGTCCGTATGCGTTTTGCGGATCCGATCCATCTATCAGTGGATCCGTAAAAATCATGCGGACATCTGAATGGAGCTTTACAGGGGGGTGATCAATGACAGGGGGGTAATCAATGACAGGGGGGTGATCAGGGAGTCTATATGGGGTGATCACCACAGTCATTGATCACGCCCCTGTAAGGCTCTATTCAGACGTCCGTATGCGTTTTGCTGATCCGATCCATCTATCAGTGGATCCGTAAAAATCATGCGGACATCTGAATGGAGCTTTACAGGGGGGTGATCAATGACAGGGGGGTAATCAATGACAGGGGGGTGATCAGGGAGTCTATATGGGGTGATCACCACAGTCATTGATCACCCCCCTGTAAGGCTCCATTCAGACGTCCGTATGCGTTTTGCGGATCCAATCCATCTATCAGTGGATCCGTAAAAATCATGCGGACATCTGAATGGAGCTTTACAGGGGGGTGATCAATGACAGGGGGGTAATCAATGACAGGGGGGTGATCAGGGAGTCTATATGGGGTGATCACCACAGTCATTGATCACGCCCCTGTAAGGCTCCATTCAGACGTCCGTATGCGTTTTGCGGATCCGATCCATCTATCAGTGGATCCGTAAAAATCATGCGGACATCTGAATGGAGCTTTACAGGGGGGTGATCAATGACAGGGGGGTAATCAATGACAGGGGGGTGATCAGGGAGTCTATATGGGGTGATCACCACAGTCATTGATCACGCCCCTGTAAGGCTCCATTTAGACGTCCGTATGCGTTTTGCGGATCCGATCCATCTATCAGTGGATCCGTAAAAATCATGCGGACATCTGAATGGAGCTTTACAGAGGGGTGATCAATGACAGGGGGATAATCAATGACAGGGGGGTGATCAGGGAGTCTATATGGGGTGATCACAACAGTCATTGATCACGCCCCTGTAAGGCTCCATTCAGACGTCCGTATGCGTTTTACGGATCCGATCCATCTATCAGTGGATCCGTAAAAATCATGCGGACATCTGAATGGAGCTTTACAGGGGGGTGATCAATGACAGGGGGGTAATCAATGACAGGGGGGTAATCAGGGAGTCTATATGGGGTGATCACCACAGTCATTGATCACCCCCCCTGTAAGGCTCCATTCAGACGTCCGTATGCGTTTTGCCGATCCGATCCATCTATCAGTGGATCCGTAAAAATCATGCGGACATCTGAATGGAGCTTTACAGGGGGGTGATCAATGACAGGGGGGTAATCAATGACAGGGGGGTGATCAGGGAGTCTATATGGGGTGATCACCACAGTCATTGATCACGCCCCTGTAAGGCTCCATTCAGACGTCCGTATGCGTTTTGCGGATCCGATCCATCTATCAGTGGATCCGTAAAAATCATGCGGACATCTGAATGGAGCTTTACAGGGGGGTGATCAATGACAGGGGGGTAATCAATGACAGGGGGGTGATCAGGGAGTCTATATGGGGTGATCACCACAGTCATTGATCACGCCCCTGTAAGGCTCTATTCAGACGTCCGTATGCGTTTTGCGGATCCGATCCATCTATCAGTGGATCCGTAAAAATCATGCGGACATCTGAATGGAGCTTTACAGGGGGGTGATCAATGACAGGGGGGTAATCAATGACAGGGGGGTGATCAGGGAGTCTATATGGGGTGATCACCACAGTCATTGATCACCCCCCTGTAAGGCTCCATTCAGACGTCCGTATGCGTTTTGCGGATCCAATCCATCTATCAGTGGATCCGTAAAAATCATGCGGACATCTGAATGGAGCTTTACAGGGGGGTGATCAATGACAGGGGGGTAATCAATGACAGGGGGGTGATCAGGGAGTCTATATGGGGTGATCACCACAGTCATTGATCACGCCCCTGTAAGGCTCCATTCAGACGTCCGTATGCGTTTTGCGGATCCGATCCATCTATCAGTGGATCCGTAAAAATCATGCGGACATCTGAATGGAGCTTTACAGGGGGGTGATCAATGACAGGGGGGTAATCAATGACAGGGGGGTGATCAGGGAGTCTATATGGGGTGATCACCACAGTCATTGATCACGCCCCTGTAAGGCTCCATTTAGACGTCCGTATGCGTTTTGCGGATCCGATCCATCTATCAGTGGATCCGTAAAAATCATGCGGACATCTGAATGGAGCTTTACAGGGGGGTGATCAATGACAGGGGGGTGATCAGGGAGTCTATATGGGGTGATCAGGGATGATCAAGGGTGAATAAGGGGTTAATAAGTGACAGGGGGGGGGGGTGTAGTGTAGTGGTGCTTGGTGCAACATATTACTGAGCTACCTGTGTCCTCTGGTGGTCGATCTAAACAAAGGGGACCACCAGAGGACCAGGTAGCAGGTATATTAGACGCTGTTATCAAAACAGCGTCTAATATACCTGTTAGGGGTTAAAAAAATCACATCTCCAGCCTGCCAGCGAACGATCGCCGCTGGCAGGCTGGAGATCCACTCTCTTACCTTCCGTTCCTGTGAGCGCGCGCGCCTGTGTGCGCGCGTTCACAGGAAATCTCGGCTCACGAGAGATGACGCCAATCGGCGTTAGCGTAGCCTGGGGGAGCCGCAGAGATGACGCCTTTCGGCGTTAGCTTAGCGGCAAGTGGTTAAAAAGCTCACTGGTTATACTACATTTTAAATCACAAAAGTATTCAGTTCCAGGTGCTGGTTTGAAAAATGTAGAATAGACCATGTTACACAACCCCTTTAAAAGTTAAGCTATGTTTTCACAAAAATGCTACAGCACTTTAGAGTTCAACAAAGCAAACTATGATAGTGGAATCAGTCACCAAGTGGTGCTGGGTGCAATTAAAATAATCGGATCTTGGTGGCAAGTTCCCCTTAATAACAAGTTGTATATAGTTCAACTTGAAAACTATGTCCCATTTCCCAAAGAAAGTTATTTAGTATTGTATTCATTTTCCAAACTGCCATGACTAGAGAGTATAACTATATAAGGAACAGACTTTGTTAGATGATACAAATAAAAATAAAAATATTATCAATTGATAAATTTCTAAGTCACTCAAAAAAATTCCCCGTTGTTTGGTGGTTTTTCTTTCAGTTGGATGCATAGTAATGATAAAAGCTGATTGCATCTCTATCAGTCACACAAGGAACTGTGACAGTTTCTTTACAAGTGAATGATTAATGTTAAACCTTCAAGTAAAAATATTTTTAAACTTCTTAAAGGCACACACAAAACATTTTAAACACAATACATGCTAGTACAACAAAGTTAGATAGGATAGACCTCAAAACTTGGAGTTACATCAGATAAATTAATACTACAGAAAATTATGGATATAAACTATAGCTTAGAGATGTACAAAACTGGTTTTGTGTCCAATTCATCGAAATTTTCAAAAAATCTGATTAGTTTCCAAATCAATTCTACAAGAATCAAATATTCTCAGATTGGCCTCCCTCCATTAATCTCTTGAATGCAATGACAGCAATAGTAAATAATTTCAGATTGACACTGACATTAATAGCTATGGGTAAACGCATCATTTACGGTGTTAACAAACACTGCACAGTCACATGCTTTTTGATAAAAATGTTCCCTTATTGGGGGCAGATGGTGTTTAAACTAACAGTGTTATGACAAAAAAAATATTGGGGGGGGGGGGGGGGGTAGAACCAGAACCTTGCCCCTGTTTATACACACACGGTGTTAACCCTTTCAACCCCAAAGGATTTTCCATTTTTGCATTTCCATTTTTTAATACATGCCTTTCCAGATCGATAACCGTTTTATTTTTCCATTCACATAGCTGCATAAGGTTTTTTTTGCAGGACAAGTTGTACTTTCTAATGTCGTAATTTAATATTGCATACAATGTAGTGGGAAGCTGAAACAAAATTGGCGAACTGGCCATTTTGATATTTTTTTTCATTATGGCATTCATTGTACAAGATAAATTAATTTATATTTAACCACCTCCTGTCTGCCCATAAACTATAAACGTCCAGGAGGTGGTTCTCTATTTCTGAATGGACGTTCCAGCTGCTGATCGGGTTGCCCTCTGTCAGTGACAGCAGGGAAATCCAGAGAGAAGGCAGGGACAGTGCCCAGGTGTCCCTGCCTTCTGGATTGCTGTGTATGCAGAGCAGGAAGTGCTATGCGCTTCCTGTTCCGGCCCGGCGGTCATGTGATCGCCGGGACCGGAGAGTGCAGGAGCTGTGTGAGGTCTTTCAGAGACCTCAATCAGCCCTGCACTGAGGCTGTACAGCGCTGTATTGCGCTGTACAGCCTCTCTGGGGGGGGGGGGGGTGTATTTCTCCTGTAACTGGGGCTACTATGTCAGCCCCAATTACAGGAGAAATCAACAGTGAGAAAAAAAGTGAAGTAAATGTCCCCCAGAGGTCTTGTATGACCTTATGGGGGACGAAAAGTGTAAAATTAAAAATTAAAAAATAAAGTGTTAAAAAAATAAAATAAAATAAAAGGTTTTACATGTAAAAAAAAAATTCCCCAAGTAAGGAATAAAAAAATAAATTTAAAATAGAAAAAATAACATAAAATAGACATATTTGGTATTGTCGTGTCCATGACAGTCGGCTCTATAAATATATCACATGATCGACCCAGTCCGATAATCACAATAAAAAAATAAAATAAATAACTGTCAAAAAAAGCCATTTTGGGCACCTTACATCGCAAAACGTGCAACACCAAGTGATCAAAAAGGCGTATGTCCCACAAAATGGTACCAATAAAACCGTCACCTCATCCCGCAAAAATTTGCCCCTACATAAGAAAATCTCTCAAAAAATAAAAAAAATATAGCTCTTAGAACATGGACACATTAAAACATAGTTTTTTTGGTTTGAAAAATGCTATTATTGTGTTAAAGTGAAATAAAAAATTAAAAGTATACATATTAGGTATTGCTGCGTCCGTAACATCCAGCTCTATAAAAATATCACATGACCTAATCCCTCGGGTGAACACCATAAAAAAAAAACTGTGTCAAAACAAGCAATTTTTGTCACCTTACATCACAAAAAGTGCAACACCAAGTGATCAAAAAGGCTTATGTCGCACAAAATGGTACCAATAAAACCGTCACCTCATTCCACAAAAAATGAGCCCCTACATAAGAAAATCTCTCGAAAAATAAAAAAATTATAGCTCTCAGAACATGGACACATTAAAACATATTTTTTCTGTTTCAAAAATGCTATTATTGTGTAAAACTTAAATAAATAAGAAAAAGTATACATATTAGGTATAGCCACATCTGTAACGATCTGCTCTATAAAAATGTCACTTGACCGAACCCCTCAGGTGAACGCTGTAAAAATAAATAAATAAAAACTGTGCTAAAACAAGCAATTTTTTGGTCACCTTGCCCCATAAAGTGTTATAATGAATGATCAAAAATTCATATGTACCCAAAAATAGTACCAATAAAACTGGCACCTTATCCCCTAGTTTCTAAAATGGGGTCACTTTTTGGGAGTTTCTACTGTAAGGGTGCATCAGGGGGCTTCAAATGGGACATGGCATCTAAAAACCATGTGGAGTTCCTTTTCTTCTGCGCCCTGCCGTGTGCCCATACAGCAGTTTATGACCACATATGGGGTGTTTCTGTAAACCGCAGAATCTGGGTAATCATTATTGAGTTTTGTTTGACTGTTAACCATCGATGTGTTAAAGAATTTTTTTTATTTAAATGGAAAATCTGCAAAAAAAGTGAAATTTAAAAATTTGATCTCCATTTTCCTTTAATTCTTGTGGAACGCCTAAAGGGTTAACAAAGTTTGTAAAATCGGTTTTAAGTAACTTGAGGGGTGTAGTTTCTACAATGGGGAAATTTATGGGGGTATCCACTATGTAGGCCTCACAAAGTGACTTCAGACCTGAACTGTTCCTTAAAAAGTGGGTTTTGGCAATTTTCTTAAAAAGTAGAAGAATTGCTTCTAAACTTCTAAGCCTTCTAATGTCCTAAAAAAATAAAATGACATTTCCAAAATGATGCCAACATAAAGTAGACATATGGGGAATGTTAAGTAATAAATATTTTATGAGGTATCACTTTCTGTTTTAAAAGCAGAGAAATTGAAATTTAGAAAATTGCGAATTTTTACAAATTTTTGGTAAATTTGGGATTTTTTCATAAATAAAGGTGAAATATATTGACTAAAATTTATGACTATCATAAAGTACAGTACAATGTGTCACGAGAAAACAATCTCTTAATGACTTGGATAAGTAAAGGCGTTCCAAAGTTATTACCACATAAAGTGAGATATGTCAGATTTGCAAAATTAGGCCTGGTCAGGAAGGGGCAAATGGCCCAGATGGGAAGTGGTTAAGTAGTTCGAGCATTTTAGGACACAGTGATGCCTATGATGTTTATTTTGTATTGTTTATTTTTACTTTAGTTATGGGGAAAGAGGGTGATCTGATTTATATAAGGAACACACTTTTTTAGATGATAAAAATTTAAATTTAATTGTCATTTGATGAATTTTTAAAAGCCACTCAAAAAGATTTTCCTTGTTGTTTGGTGGTTTTCTTTCAGTTGGATGCGTAGTAATGATAAAAGTTGATTTAATCTCTATCAGTCAAACAAGAAACTGTGACAGTTTCATTACGCATGAATGATTCATGTTAAACCTTCAAATAAAAACATTTGTAAACTTCTTAAAGGCACAAACAAAACATTTTTTTTGTACATACTAGTACAAGAAAGTTAGAAGTCCTAGACCTCACAGGACAAGTTGTACTTTGCCACCATTTAATATTGCATACAATGTAGTGGGAAGCTGGAACAAAATTGGCAAACTGACCTTTCATCATGGCATTTATTGTACAAGATAAATACATTTATATAGTTTGGGCATTTTAGGACACAGTGATGCCTATGATGTTTATTTTTTATTGTTTACTTATACTTTAGTTATGGGGAAAGGGGGTGATCTGATTAATATAAGGAACACACTTTTTTAGATGATAAAAATAAAAATTGAATTATCAGTTGATGAATTTTTAAAAGCCACTCAAAAAGATTTTCCTCGTTGTTTGGTGGTTTTCTTTCAGTTGGATGCGTAGTAATGATAAAAGCTGATTTAATCTCTATCAGTCAAACAAGAAACTGTGACAGTTTCATTACGCATGAATGATTCATGTTAAACCTTCAAATAAAAACATTTGTAAACTTCTTAAAGGCACAAACAAAACATTTTTTTTTGTACATACTAGTACAAGAAAGTTAGAAGTCCTAGACCTCACAGGGCAAGTTGTTCTTTGCCACCATTTAATAATGCATACAATGTAGTGGGAAGCTGAAACAAAATTGGCAAACTGACCTTTGCTATGTTCATGTAGCGTCCTGCCACATGGGGGGCTCCATAGGAACTACAGCTCTAAAAGCCCTAATTTCTTCAGAGAGACCAGGGCTGTCACAGACAACTAACAGTAATCACAATTTGAAAGCAGGGGAGCCACTCAGGATCCAGGATGACATAGCTCTCTGGTTTTCCACAGATGCCATGGTAACATTTGACTATGACATCTGAGGGGTTAAATGTTTGTGATTGGCACTATCACCAATCACAGACATTATTCCCAGAAGTTTGCTGTAGGCACCTGGCAGCAATGATGCTTGCTCCACTCTGGAGTGGGTGCCATCTTAAAAGAGGGTACTTCCACCATACATGTACAGCAGTGGTGATCAAGGGGGTTAATGTCATAAAAAACAGAGGCTTGTTCTGCACATGTGCTCAAAAATCATGCATTAATGGTGTCAGAATGCCTGCCCATATTTATACACATACAAGTGTTAACAGTGGCTTGTTCAAAAGTTGAATAAGCCTGGAAATATTCTCCCTTTTAATTGGGAAAAAAGTAAATAAATAAATAAATTTAGCACACAACCAGATATCAATTTTCAATTATTTGTTTTGTAATGGGTGACTCAATGGGATCTAATTCTTAATAATTAGTGAGTGTACTTCCTAAAACTTAGCTTTTAATAAATATACAATTAAAATTCGGCCCATGTACATATGTCTCAAAATATCTCAAAATAATGCAAAATAGTGCAACATACCTGCATGCATATAGTGCTCATGCATACAGAAATAATGAAAGATAAAAGACTGAGAGGAGGATGGTATATAGTGTCATTGACGGAAAAGAGGTTAAAGGGAACCTGTCACCTCCTAAATGCATGCAAAACCGCCAGCAGTACCTCAGGGTAGCCCGCAGTATGATACTAATCATACTTTTCTTCCTGCAGTCCGATGCTGCATAAGGTCAGAAAACGATCTTTTATCCTCCGTCCGCGCTAATTTGCATGTCAGCTTGAAGTCAAGGGGGCAGCGGCCTCCTTGCTTCAAGTCAAGGTAACCACGTTCCCTCTTGCCTTTGAGTGAAAGCCTGCAATTCGGCTTCCCTTTCCAAAGTCTTGCGCATATGCTGTGCCCTCTGTTTTACTGCGCGATCCCATATAAGGGAAACAACTGAACAAAAGTACACTCATACCAATTCCACAGGATGTTCCAACGCGTTTCAGTGGCCAACTGCCAAATCATCAGGGGACTGGTACATCTGCAGTGGCAACCAAGTGCCAAATAGCCGTAGTACAAGCTGAGTATACAAATCAACAGTTACTAAATCAAAAGTCAGCGATGATCAGTCGCTGGCTAATGTGATACTTAAGTGTCCATAGGTTGGTAATAGAGTTGAGCGAACACCTGGATGTTCGGGTTCGACGAGTTCGGCCGAACTTTCGAAAAATGTTCGGGTTCGGGATCCGAACTCGACCCGAACTTCATCCCGAACCCGAACCCCATAGAAGTCAATGGGGACCCGAACTTTTGGGCACTAAAAAGGCTGTAAAACACACCCGGAAAGGGCTAGAGGGCTGCAAAAGGCAGCAAAATGTAGTTAAATCCCCTGCAAACAAATGTAGATAGGGAAATGATGAGTTAACATAAAATAAATAAAAATTAAACAATATTAATTGGAGTGAGGTCCCATAGCACAGAATCAGGCTTCAAGTCACCCACCAATGGAGAAGGTCACTTACTATTATTTTGACCACAGCACCCAGACAAAGGAGAGAGGTCCCACAGCAGAGAACCAGGCATCATATCACCCACCACAGGAGTAGGCCACCATTTAGTTACTTTGACCCCTACACCCAGACGGAGGAGAGAGGTTACACAGCAGAGAATCAGGCATTTAGATCACCCACCACAGGAGTAGGCCACCATTGAATCAGACCCCGGCAACCATGTCAGATGGCACAAGCATAAGCTTTATATCAATCAGCACAGGAGAAGGCGACTTTGACAGACTTTGACCCCTACACCCGGACGGAGGAGAGAGGTTTCAACGCAGAGAATCAGGCATTTAGATCACCCACCACAGGAGAAGGCCCCAATTTAATGGGACCCCGGCAACCATGTCAGATGGCACAACCATCAGCTTCATATCAATCAGCACAGGAGAAGGCGACTTTGAAAGACTTTGACCCCTACACCCAGACGGAGGAGAGAGGTTTCACAGCAGAGAATCAGGCATTTAGATCACCCACCACAGGAGTAGGCCCCCATTGAATCAGACCCTGGCAACCATGTCAGATGGCACAACCATCAGCTTTATATCAATCAGCACAGGAGAAGCCACCATTGAGTTACTTTGACCCCTGCACCCAGGAAGAGGAGAGAGGCCCCACAGCACATATTCTGGCATCATATCAGCCACCACAGGAGAAGCCACCATTGAGTTACTTTGACCCCCGCACCCAGGAAGAGGAGAGAGGCACCACAGCACATATTCTGGCATCATATCAGCCACCACAGGAGAAGCCACCATTGAGTTACTTTGACCCCTGCACCCAGGAAGAGGAGAGAGGCCCCACAGCACATATTCTGGCATCATATCAGCCACCACAGGAGAAGCCACCATTGAGTTACTTTGACCCCCGCACCCAGGAAGAGGAGAGAGGCACCACAGCACATATTCTGGCATCATATCAGCCACCACAGGAGAAGCCACCATTGAGTTACTTTGACCCCTGCACCCAGGAAGAGGAGAGAGGCCCCACAGCACATATTCTGGCATCATACTAACCACCACAGGAGAAGCCACCATTGAGTTACTTTGACCCCTGCACCCAGGAAGAGGAGAGAGGCCCCACAGCACATATTCTGGCATCATATCAGCCACCACAGGAGAAGCCACCATTGAGTTACTTTGACCCCCGCACCCAGGAAGAGGAGAGAGGCACCACAGCACATATTCTGGCATCATATCAGCCACCACAGGAGAAGCCACCATTGAGTTACTTTGACCCCTGCACCCAGGAAGAGGAGAGAGGCCCCACAGCACATATTCTGGCATCATACTAACCACCACAGGAGAAGCCACCATTGAGTTACTTTGACCCCTGCACCCAGGAAGAGGAGAGAGGCCCCACAGCACATATTCTGGCATCATATCAGCCACCACAGGAGAAGCCACCATTGAGTTACTTTGACCCCCGCACCCAGGAAGAGGAGAGAGGCACCACAGCACATATTCTGGCATCATATCAGCCACCACGGGAGAAGCCACCATTGAGTTACTTTGACCCCCGCACCCAGGAAGAGGAGAGAGGCACCACAGCACATATTCAGGCATCATATCACACACCACAGGAGAAGGCCTCTTTCAGTGATTTAGGCCTTTGGACCCAGACAGAGGAGAGAGGCACCACAGCACATATTCTGGCATCATATCAGCCACCACAGGAGAAGCCACCATTTAGTTACTTTGACCCCTGCACCCAGGAAGAGGAGAGAGGCACCACAGCACATATTCTGGCATCATATCAGCCACCACAGGAGAAGCCACCATTTAGTTACTTTGACCCCTTCACCCAAACAGAGGAGAGAGGTTCCACATCAGAGAATCAGGCATCATATCAACCACCACAGGAGTAGGCCACAATTTAGTTTATTTGACCCCTGCACCCAGGAAGAGGAGAGAGGCCCCACAGCACATATTCTGGCATCATATCACACACCACAGGAGAAGGCCTCTTTCAGTGATTTAGGCCTTTGGACCCAGACAGAGGAGAGAGGTCAGAGATTAGCTTCATATCCCCCAGCACAGCAGAAGACCGCTTTATTTGACTTAGGCCTCAGCACCCAGACAGAAGACAGAGGTAGCATGGCAGAGGTTATGGCTTCATGTCACCCGTTAGTTTAACCGGCCACTTTCATCTGGTTAGGCCCCGGCGCCCAGACAGAGAAGAGTTTCATTCAACTGTGGGTTTCATAAAATTTGTATCAAATAAAGAAGTGGCCCGTAGCACAACAAGACATGTTTTAGGCAGTTAATAAGGACTACTCTGCACAAGGGAGGGACAGGTCCTGTGGGATCCATGCCTGGTTCATCTTTATGAAGGTCAGCTTGTCCACGTTGGCTGTGGACAGGCGGCTGCGCTTGTCAGTAATGACGCCCCCTGCCGTGCTGAATACGCGTTCAGATAAAACGCTGGCCGCCGGGCAGGAAAGCACCTCCAAGGCATAACATGCTAACTCTGGCCACGTGGACAATTTCGAAACCCAGTAGTTGAATGGGGCCGAACCATCCGTCAGGATGTGGAGGGGTGTGCAGACATACTGTTCAACCATGTTAGTGAAATGCTGCCTCCTGCTAACACGTTCCGTATCAGGTGTCGGTGCAGATAGCTGTGGCGTGGAGACAAAACTTTTCCACATTTCTGCCATGCTAACCCTGCCCTCAGATGAGCTGGCCGTGACACAGCTGCGTTGGCGACCTCTTGCCACTCCTCTGCCTTCACCTTCCACCTGTTCCCCTGTGACATGTGGGAATACTCTCAAGAGCGCCTCTATCAGCGTGCGCTTGTACTCGCGCATCTTACGGTCGCGCTCCAGTTCAGGAATTAAAGTGGGCACATTGTCTTTATACCGGGGATCCAGCAGGGTGGCCACCCAGTAGTCTGCACACGTTAAAACGTGGGCAACTCTGCTGTCGTTGCGCAGGCATTGGAGCATATATTCGCTCATGTGGGCCAGGCTACCCATGGGTAAGGACAAGCTGTCCTCTGTGGGAGGCGTATCGTCATCGTCCACCGTATCCCCCCAGCCACGCACCAGTGATGGGCCTGGGCTGCCACCCCGCTGTGAACTTGCGTCATCCTCGTCCCCCTCCACCTCCTCCTCCTCATCCTCCTCGTCCTCCAGTACAGTGCCTTGGCTGGCGACTTGTGAACCTGTCCTCTGCTGCTTAAACAAACCTCCCTCTGAGCCACTTCGAACAGACTGGCCCGAAAGTGTTAGAAACGAGCCCTCATCCTCCTCCTCCTCCTCCACCTGGGCCACCTCCTCTAACATCATTGCCCTAAGTGTTTTCTCAAGGAGACATAGAAGTGGTATTGTAACGCTGATAACAGTGTCATCGCCACTGGCCATGTTGGTGGAGTACTCGAAACAGCGCAGCAGGGCACACAGGTCTCGCATGGAGGCCCAATCATTGGTGGTGAAGTGGTGCTGTTCGGCAGTACGACTGACGCGAGCGTGCTGCAGCTGAAACTCCACTATGGCCTGCTGCTGCTCGCACAGTCTCTCCAGCATGTGCAAGGTGGAGTTCCACCGGGTGGGCACGTCGCATATGAGGCGGTGAGCGGGAAGGCCGAAGTTCCGCTGTAGCGCAGACAGGCGAGCAGCGGCAGGATGTGAACGGCGGAAGCGCGCACAGACGGCCCGCACTTTATGCAGCAGCTCTGACATGTTGGGGTAGTGGTGAATGAACCTCTGCACCACCAAGTTCAGCACATGCGCCAGGCAAGGGATGTGCGTCAAACCGGCTAGTCCCAGAGCTGCCACGAGATTTCGCCCATTATCGCATACCACCAGGCCTGGCTTGAGGCCCACCGGCAGAAACCACTCGTCAGTCTGTTGTTCAATACCCCGCCACAACTCCTTTGCGCTGTGGGGCCTGTCCCCCAAACATATGAGTTTCAGAATGGCCTGCTGACGTTTACCCCGGGCTGTGCTGAAGTTGGTGGTGAAGGTGTGTGGCTGACCGGATGAGCTGGTGGAAGCAGTGGAGGAGGAAGCCGAGTAGGAGGAGGAGGCTACAGGAGGCAGAGAATGATGCCCTGCGATCCTAGGGGGCGGAAGGACGTGCGCCAAGGAACTGTCCGCCGGGGGCCCAGCCGCCACTACATTCATCCAGTGTGCAGTTAGTGAGATATAGCGTCCCTGGCCGTGCTTACTGGTCCACGTATCTGTGGTTAGGTGGACCTTGCCACAAATGGCGTTGCGCAGTGCACACTTGATTTTATCGGACACTTGCATGTGCAGGGAAGGCACGGCTGTCTTGGAGAAGTAGTGGCGGCTGGGAACCACATACTGCGGGACAGCCATGGCCATCAGCTGTTTGAAGCTGTCTGTGTCCACCAGCCGGAATGACAGCATTTCAAAGGCCAGCAGTTTAGAAATGCTGGCGTTCAGGCCAAGGGCTCGAGGGTGATTCGGGGGGAATTTGCGCTTCCTCTCTAAGGTTTGAGATATTGAGAGCTGAACGCTGCTGTGTGATATAGTGGAGACGCTAGTTGACGGTGGCGGTGGTGGTGGTGTCGGTGGCACATCCTCTGTTTGCTGCTCGGCAGGTGGCAACATTCCTCTCGAGGCGGAAGCCGAGGCAGCAGCGGTAGAGGGAGCAGGGGGAGCCTCAGCGAGTGCCTGGTTTTTAAGGTGTGTACCCCACTGCAGTTCATGCTTTGCATGTAGATGCCTGGTCATGCAGGTTGTGCTGAGGTTCAGAACGTTAATGCCTCGCCTCAGGCTCTGATGGCAGAGCGTGCAAGTCACTCGGGTCTTGTCGGTAGGACATTGTTTAAAGAAGTGCCATGCCAGGGAACTCTTTGAAGCTGCCTTTGTGGGGCTGGGTCCCTGTTGGCGATGTCCAGTAGCAGGCGAACTCTGGGGGCGGCGGCTCGTCTGCTTTGGCCCCCTGCTCCCTCTTTGGCTTCGCTGTTGTCTCGGTCTCACCACTACCTCTTCCTCTGAACTGTGAAAGTCATCGCCACGACCTTCAGTCCATGTGGGGTCTAAGACCTCATCGTCCTCTGCATCGTCTTCCACCCAGTCTCCCTCCCTGACCTCCTCCTGTTCAGTCTGCACACTGCAAAAAGACGCGGCAGTGGGCACCTGTGTTTCGTCATCATCAGAGAGTCGGTGACTCTGCTGTGGTGGTATTCCCATGTCCTCTTCATCTGGAGACATAAGTGGTTGTGCGTCAGTGCATGGTATGTCTTCCTCCACTGGGGAAGGGCTAGGTGGACGCCCCTGGGAAACCCTGGAAGCAGAGTCTTCAAACAGAAGAAGAGACTGCTGCATAACTTGTGGCTCAGACCGTTTCCCTGATATGCTTGGGGGTGATGTGACAGACTGATGGGCTTGGTTTTCAGGTGCCACCTGTGCGCTTTCCGCAGAAGACTGGGTGGAAGACCATGTGGTGAACGTGCTGGAAGCACTGTCGGCCACCCAATCGATTAATGCCTGTACCTGCTCAGGCCTTACCATCCTAAGAGCGGCATTGGGCCCCACGAGATATTGCGGTACATTCTGCCGGCTAGTTGAGGGAGTTCGTTCCCTACTGTGTGCGCCTGGGGCCGAACGGCCACGTCCTCTACCAGCAACAGAGGCTCCACGGACACCACCACGACCGCGTCCTCGTCCCTTAATAGTATTTTTCTTCATTGTTGCGATTCAACTCGCACCACAATGAAATATATTATTTTTTATAAGCAAAATCCCCTCACTGGAATACTTTCAGTCTTTTGACTGTATGGATTACAGATGGAATGACTGTTATATGTGAGTACCGCTTTCTTTGACAGATTCTAGTATGGGTACATATATGTTTTCCCAACCCCAGCACATTAGTTTGCTAATTCCAGATGTATGAAACGCAGGCCTAACTGTATCTAGTATATTGAACGCCAGATAAACTAACTTGGCCTTTTTTAAATAAAAAAAAAATTCCCTCACTGGAATACTTTCAGTCTTTTGACTGTATGGATTACAGATGGAATGACTGTTATATGTGAGTACCGCTTTCTTTGACAGATTCTAGTATGGGTACATATATGTTTTCCCAACCCCAGCACATTAGTTTGCTAATTCCAGATGTATGAAACGCAGGCCTAACTGTATCTAGTATATTGAACGCCAGATAAACTAACTTGGCCTTTTTTAAATAAAAAAAAAATTCCCTCACTGGAATACTTTCAGTCTTTTGACTGTATGGATTACAGATGGAATGACTGTTATATGTGAGTACCGCTTTCTTTGACAGATTCTAGTATGGGTACATATATGTTTTCCCAACCCCAGCACATTAGTTTGCTAATTCCAGATGTATGAAACGCAGGCCTAACTGTATCTAGTATATTGAACGCCAGATAAACTAACTTGGCCTTTTTTAAATAAAAAAAATCCCCTCACTGGAATACTTTCAGTCTTTTGACTGTATGGATTACAGATGGAATGACTGTTATATGTGAGTACCGCTTTCTTTGACAGATTCTAGTATGGGTACATATATGTTTTCCCAACCCCAGCACATTAGTTTGCTAATTCCAGATGTATGAAACGCAGGCCTAACTGTATCTAGTATATTGAACGCCAGATAAACTAACTTGGCCTTTTTTAAATAAAAAAAATCCCCTCACTGGATACTTTCAGTCTTTTGACTGTATGGATTACAGATGGAATGACTGTTATATGTGAGTACCGCTTTCTTTGACAGATTCTAGTATGGGTACATATATGTTTTCCCAACCCCAGCACATTAGTTTGCTAATTCCAGATGTATGAAACGCAGGCCTAACTGTATCTAGTATATTGAACGCCAGATAAACTAACTTGGCCTTTTTTAAATAAAAAAATCCCCTCACTGGAATACTTTCAGTCTTTTGACTGTATGGATTACAGATGGAATGACTGTTATATGTGAGTACCGCTTTCTTTGACAGATTCTAGTATGGGTACATATATGTTTTCCCAACCCCAGCACATTAGTTTGCTAATTCCAGATGTATGAAACGCAGGCCTAACTGTATCTAGTATATTGAACGCCAGATAAACTAACTTGGCCTTTTTTAAATAAAAAAAATCCCTTCACTGGAATACTTTCAGTCTTTTGACTGTATGGATTACAGATGGAATGACTGTTATATGTGAGTACCGCTTTCTTTGACAGATTCTAGTATGGGTACATATATGTTTTCCCAACCCCAGCACATTAGTTTGCTAATTCCAGATGTATGAAACGCAGGCCTAACTGTATCTAGTATATTGAACGCCAGATAAACTAACTTGGCCTTTTTTAAATAAAAAAAATCCCCTCACTGGAATACTTTCAGTCTTTTGACTGTATGGATTACAGATGGAATGACTGTTATATGTGAGTACCGCTTTCTTTGACAGATTCTAGTATGGGTACATATATGTTTTCCCAACCCCAGCACATTAGTTTGCTAATTCCAGATGTATGAAACGCAGGCCTAACTGTATCTAGTATATTGAACGCCAGATAAACTAACTTGGCCTTTTTTAAATAAAAAAAATCCCCTCACTGGAATACTTTCAGTCTTTTGACTGTATGGATTACAGATGGAATGACTGTTATATGTGAGTACCGCTTTCTTTGACAGATTCTAGTATGGGTACATATATGTTTTCCCAACCCCAGCACATTAGTTTGCTAATTCCAGATGTATGAAACGCAGGCCTAACTGTATCTAGTATATTGAACGCCAGATAAACTAACTTGGCCTTTTTTAAATAAAAAAAATCCCCTCACTGGAATACTTTCAGTCTTTTGACTGTATGGATTACAGATGGAATGACTGTTATATGTGAGTACCGCTTTCTTTGACAGATTCTAGTATGGGTACATATATGTTTTCCCAACCCCAGCACATTAGTTTGCTAATTCCAGATGTATGAAACGCAGGCCTAACTGTATCTAGTATATTGAACGCCAGATAAACTAACTTGGCCTTTTTTAAATAAAAAAAATCCCCTCACTGGAATACTTTCAGTCTTTTGACTGTATGGATTACAGATGGAATGACTGTTATATGTGAGTACCGCTTTCTTTGACAGATTCTAGTATGGGTACATATATGTTTTCCCAACCCCAGCACATTAGTTTGCTAATTCCAGATGTATGAAACGCAGGCCTAACTGTATCTAGTATATTGAACGCCAGATAAACTAACTTGGCCTTTTTTAAATAAAAAAAATCCCCTCACTGGAATACTTTCAGTCTTTTGACTGTATGGATTACAGATGGAATGACTGTTATATGTGAGTACCGCTTTCTTTGACAGATTCTAGTATGGGTACATATATGTTTTCCCAACCCCAGCACATTAGTTTGCTAATTCCAGATGTATGAAACGCAGGCCTAACTGTATCTAGTATATTGAACGCCAGATAAACTAACTTGGCCTTTTTTAAATAAAAAAAATCCCCTCACTGGAATACTTTCAGTCTTTTGACTGTATGGATTACAGATGGAATGACTGTTATATGTGAGTACCGCTTTCTTTGACAGATTCTAGTATGGGTACATATATGTTTTCCCAACCCCAGCACATTAGTTTGCTAATTCCAGATGTATGAAACGCAGGCCTAACTGTATCTAGTATATTGAACGCCAGATAAACTAACTTGGCCTTTTTTAAATAAAAAAAATTCCCTCACTGGAATACTTTCAGTCTTTTGACTGTATGGATTACAGATGGAATGACTGTTATATGTGAGTACCGCTTTCTTTGACAGATTCTAGTATGGGTACATATATGTTTTCCCAACCCCAGCACATTAGTTTGCTAATTCCAGATGTATGAAACGCAGGCCTAACTGTATCTAGTATATTGAACGCCAGATAAACTAACTTGGCCTTTTTTAAATAAAAAAAATCCCCTCACTGGAATACTTTCAGTCTTTTGACTGTATGGATTACAGATGGAATGACTGTTATATGTGAGTACCGCTTTCTTTGACAGATTCTAGTATGGGTACATATATGTTTTCCCAACCCCAGCACATTAGTTTGCTAATTCCAGATGTATGAAACGCAGGCCTAACTGTATCTAGTATATTGAACGCCAGATAAACTAACTTGGCCTTTTTTAAATAAAAAAAATCCCCTCACTGGAATACTTTCAGTCTTTTGACTGTATGGATTACAGATGGAATGACTGTTATATGTGAGTACCGCTTTCTTTGACAGATTCTAGTATGGGTACATATATGTTTTCCCAACCCCAGCACATTAGTTTGCTAATTCCAGATGTATGAAACGCAGGCCTAACTGTATCTAGTATATTGAACGCCAGATAAACTAACTTGGCCTTTTTTAAATAAAAAAAATCCCCTCACTGGAATACTTTCAGTCTTTTGACTGTATGGATTACAGATGGAATGACTGTTATATGTGAGTACCGCTTTCTTTGACAGATTCTAGTATGGGTACATATATGTTTTCCCAACCCCAGCACATTAGTTTGCTAATTCCAGATGTATGAAACGCAGGCCTAACTGTATCTAGTATATTGAACGCCAGATAAACTAACTTGGCCTTTTTTAAATAAAAAAAATCCCCTCACTGGAATACTTTCAGTCTTTTGACTGTATGGATTACAGATGGAATGACTGTTATATGTGAGTACCGCTTTCTTTGACAGATTCTAGTATGGGTACATATATGTTTTCCCAACCCCAGCACATTAGTTTGCTAATTCCAGATGTATGAAACGCAGGCCTAACTGTATCTAGTATATTGAACGCCAGATAAACTAACTTGGCCTTTTTTAAATAAAAAAAATTCCCTCACTGGAATACTTTCAGTCTTTTGACTGTATGGATTACAGATGGAATGACTGTTATATGTGAGTACCGCTTTCTTTGACAGATTCTAGTATGGGTACATATATGTTTTCCCAACCCCAGCACATTAGTTTGCTAATTCCAGATGTATGAAACGCAGTCCTAACTGTATCTAGTATATTGAACGCCAGATAAACTAACTTGGCCTTTTTTAAATAAAAAAAAAATTCCCTCACTGGAATACTTTATGGCTTTTCACTGTATGGATTACAGGTGGACTGGTATTAGTAGGGGTGACACAAGCACACCCAAGTCCCTGATGTAGGATTTCTATGGCACAGACCACTATTACAAGTGATTAATGGACGTTGGGAGAGATTGTGCTGCAGCACTAGTCCCAAGATGGCCGCCGCCTATCAGCCCAGTAACATGTGCCACAAAATGGTCTGCACAACCTTTAAAAAAAATAGCCTTGGACTGTGCTGCTAAATCGCTATTGGTCTGAATCCCAGGTGTAGATGTCTGACTTGTTTGGAGCTTTGGAATGCACACTGTGGCAGCTTCTGCTGCAGCACTACAAGTCGCAAAATGGCGGCCGGCGGTCAGCCCAGGTACATGTGGATGGAAAAATCACTCTGGCCACTCTAAAAATAGCCAATCCCTATCAAAAAAGCAGCTCAGCTGCAGTTGTTCAGATGAATCACAGGTGGAGGAGAGAAATTTGCTTCCAGTTATTCAATTATCCCTGCCTATTCTCGCCCTAGCATCAGCTGCGTCTATCCCTGTTCTATTCACATCGGGAGTGAGCACGTCCCGACGTGCGCACAAGCTTATAAAGAGGCTGAGTCACATGCTGCACTTGGCCAATCACAGCCTTGCCAATAGTAGGCATGGCTGCGATGGCATCTTAGGGCAAGTAGTATGATGCATGTTGATTGGCTGCTTTGCAGCCTTTCAAAATGCGCCAAAATACATGCCGAACGACGAACCCGAACCCGAACTTTTACGAAAAAGTTCGGGTTCGGGTCCGTGTCACGAACACCCCAAAATTCGGTACGGACCCGAACTATGCTCGAACTGTTCGCTCAACACTAGTTGGTAACCATGGTTCAGGATTCCATCCCGTCCTGCGTATGGCAGCGTATGGACCCTTCTGAGTTCCGACTCTGCAGCAGCCACTACCCAAGCTTCCACTATAGCTATGCCCTTGCGGCTCGTTGTTGTGGAGCTGCTTCACTGCAAAAACATGAACGGCATGTACTCTCCCTGCCTATAAGAGCTGCTACAGGTGTCCATGATGGTATTCAGCTTGCTGCAAGAACCCATGTTCTCCGCCCCATGACAATACATTGCTGGGATGGCTTTTTTGGAGAAATAATGTTGGCCAAGTATCTCTCAGCAAAGCTGAGCTCATACTAGCAGATCCCTAAAGGCAGCAGAATCAACTAAGTGGCACAGCAGTGACTGCAACAGCAGCAATTGGCCAGATGGGACTTAAGTTTGTTGGGCGAGTAGAGTTGTTTCCTGGCCACACATTCCATTATTGTTGGCTGACGGAAGGGAGTCAAAGGAGGAGGGTATAGTGGGTGAAGCAGTAACTGATGATTTGAGCCGGCACTCACAGTATCAGTGGCATTGCCAGTTCCCGAGCTGACCATAATAGAAGCAGATCTGGTAGTGGCAGTTTTTGGGAGGTTCTGACCATACGTCACCGTTACTTTTTATTGTTGCTGCCGCAACAGTCACCACTCTCCTCCTCTAACGTCATCTCCTCCTCAGAGTCCTAATCTGGCTCCCAGGTCAATCATCATACCCACTCTCTCCTCCTCTTTTATCAGACTATGGTATGTCATTGTGGACTCCTTGGCCACCCTCTGGAATCCCTGCTTTGTATTTGCCCCGAGTGCCCTTGTTTCTACCACTAACCCTACTGCCACCACTGTGGCTTCAAGTGCCACTACTACCACCACCAACATAGCTATGCATGGGATCCTCTGCCTCTGCCTGAATGTCCTCCTCATGGCAGTCCAAACACTGATGCTTATGACACATGTCATCAACAGCGAGACTTTATTGAGTATCCTCCATAACACATTAGGTTTTGTTGCCTCTTCTTAGGAAAAAAGAAAGGCAACCCGCTAGGAGGGGGCAGTGTAGAATTAATGCAAGTAAAAGGCTTTTCTGGGAGCGCAAGGAGGAGCAGCAGGAGGAATGCCAGGACTCCTGGCTCCAAGGCATGGTGTCAGACTCTGATGTGACATCCACATCACTCTGCCCGTGACTGAGAGGAGAATTGAGCCATCCAGTCCACAATCTTATCCTCTCTCCTCAATAACAATGTGGCACCTATCAGAAGCTATGGAGAACTGTGGCTTTCTACTACTACTGGCTGGATAGCTGTTGCTTTTACTGCTGCTACTTTCCACATTTTTACTCTAGGATGATGAGGCATGAGTCGTTCGTTTTCCAAATATTTTATTACTAGGCTATAAATGAAAAGTCATGGGTTTCCTATAGATGAAAAATCATAGGTTTGGTGCACCGATTACTAAACATAACTAGCAAAAATATGACTTGAAAGTGTTTTTTCTATAATTTGAAGACAGAGGTGCAATTAAATGTTCATCACCTACTACAAACACACTGCACACTAGTATTGATAATTTAGTTTGATAAAAATGAAGTTTTTGCAGTAAATGTCTTTGAACTACACATTATTATGCAATAATGCATTCACTAACATAGATATAACAATACAATTTTATAGTAAAATGTCTTTGAACCACATGGTATGATGCAGTAATGCATTCACTAATACAGGTATAACAATGTAATATTTTTCTGTAAAATGTCTTTAAAGTGCATGGTATGAAGCAGTAATAGAATCACAAACATGCAATTTTTGCAGTAAAATGTGTTTGAACTTTAATACAACACTTTTTTTGCAGTAAATCTAAAATGCATTCAAAAACAGAGGCATAAAAATGGTGTTACTGCAGTACTGCTTTTACTGTAACTAACCATTATCTTGCAGTAATATGCAATACATTTAATAACATGGGTATAAAAATAGCGTTATTGCAGTATTGCTTTTGCTTTAACTACTCGTTATCTTGCAGTAATATGTAATGTGTTTAATAACACTCTCGAGAGTGCCCAGTGTATTTGTTGTTTATTGTGATTCCATTGAATAGATTGGGTGAATCTACTCTACTGAGAGCACCTCATTTGATCTCAGGTTCATCCAGTGCATCACATTATTTTATATTTTATATTTGTTTAATAACACTGTTATAAAAATTGCATCATTGCAGTATTACTTTTGCTGTAACTACTGTTATCTTACAGTAATATGAAACATGTTTAATAGCACAGGTATAAAAATGTAAGTATTGCATTGTCTTCTCAGCAAATGGACCTGCCTGCCTACTATTCCCTGATTGGCAGATCAGGCTGTCTTTCAGCCTCTGAGCCAATAGGGGCAAGCCCCCACCCGCCCCCCAGTGTTATGTGATCTTCCATCTTCTTCTTCCCTCCTGGTTTTCCCTGCAAATTTTCACAGTAAAATGGTGCTAAGCACTGTTTTTACGCTTTTCATCTAAAGCATTTCGCAAAAACTTTGATTTCATGTGGTGGATGAATTCTTGGGAAGTTCATAACAAATCGATTTATTTAGAATCGATTCACTCATATCTACTATGAATGACTAATTGACTTTTTTGCAATTCATTGAAAAAGGAAAATGAGCAATGAGCAGGGCAGTAGTAGATTTTGTCTACTTAGCCATGTCTTGTTTCATCTCTACAGCCTCATACTAAAAACTGCAAAGCTGGATGAAAAGAGTCTGCTTGTGCGGTGGCAAGCAGAGTCCCTTTGGTTCCATATTATGGAGCCATAGACACTTCACTTCAGTGGTGTCACTAGAAAAGAACATCTGGGGTGCAAGCTCAGGATTTTTGTTCCAGTGCCCCACATCTCTAGGTGACAGCCACTTTCACCTGCATCCTCAGGATGCAGATACTGTGTAATACTAGGGCTGGGCTGTCAGCATCCTGGGCTGTCATTTACTCTCACACGCTATAGGCTAGGTCTTAATTCTATGAGACTCCAGGATGAACACCTGCAACAGTGTGCTTCGTGATTGTGCATTTATTATTTAAAACGCGTGTGTGTGGTAATAAGCACCCCAAAATTGTCATCAGATATAACAAGGTGTAATATGATATAACAAATAAGTGATCTTTATTATTGTTTAATTTGTCTTCATTATATTTTTAGCCTTTTGGTGCACGTCAGGAATCTTACAGCTTAATAATTCTGGAGACTTTTCAGGGCGTTCTCACAAAATAGGTGAGATATTTTCAATGTTACCTTTCTATAGTAAATATTAGTCTAAGAAAGCTCCCGGTAAACCCCCACTTAAAGGGTATGTTCACGTGGCGAATTTTGACGTGTCAGAACCCGCAATGCATTCTGCGTCCGAAACCGTTGTGGTTTCTGCCATGGTTTTTAACTGCAGACCCGCTAGAGGTTTAGTTTTATCGAATAAAGCTAAACCACAATCGGACATTTGCCACTGCTTCCTCTGCTTGCCATGAGCAAGGCTGAACTGACTCCCATTGCAAACAATGAGCGGCGGACACCACAAAGTCATCAGTCGAATTTTGGTCCAGACCTCGCATTAAAATTCTGATGTCAAATTCTGCCCTTTAAACGGGCCCTAAATGATCATTTTATTTTTGGAC
Source organism: Bufo bufo (assembly GCF_905171765.1). NCBI lineage: Eukaryota > Metazoa > Chordata > Amphibia > Anura > Bufonidae > Bufo > Bufo bufo. Next base: position 624,437,054 of record NC_053389.1, on the reverse strand, counting down.
CAAACGCTTTCTGTTTTCCTGATACTCTGTTCCAAATCCCCCGATTAGACATGGAGTTAAAGAGCACGGGTCACCTCTCCTGGCATGATTATTTAGTAAATACTTGTATTCTTCATGAAGTAACAACTCTGGAGTCTTTTAGAAATCCATGGAGTGCCAATCCAATTACAATATCAAATGGGAATGTTGCTACACCTTGTCAGACAATGGGCACAGGGACATGCCCCTAGATCAGGGTTGCATAACCCGCGGCCCGCGGGCCACATGCACCCCACAGAGCCAAGACTTGCGGCCCCCGTCCTCCTGGACAGAAACACAGCTGATCGTGCGATCAGCTGTGTTTCTGCCTGCAGTGCTGCGCGATGGAGCATTACATCAGTGACAGCAGGGAAGCCAAGGAGAAGGCAGGAGCAGTGTATCAGCGCTTCTGCCTTCCCCTCAGATAGGTGAGCGGAGTGCTATGCAGGGTGGACCCAGCTTGGGGGAAGAGGAGTGCAGAGCTGCAGGGTCAGGAGACCCTGATCAGCTGTGCTTGTGTAAAATGTCCCCCACAGCAGACTGGTTTCCCCTGTAACTCTGGATCCTTTAGATGCCCCAGTTACAGTGAAAATAGTGCAAAAAAAAGGTCTGTGTCCCCAAAGCTCTTAGGGACAAATTATGTGAAAAAAATATATAAAAAAATAAGTTCAAAAGTTATTTTAAAAATAATTGAAAACAAAAAAAAAAACAATATAATAAAACACAAATAAAAGAAATAAAATATGATCTGGCGAAAAAATATAAAATTATAAAAAAGAAATTACAAAAATAAAGTACAAATAAAATAAAAAAATAAAAAGGAAAAATTGCAAAATAAAAGTGTTCACTGTCCCCTAGCAGTATTTTTATGATCCCTGGGGGACACATTATTTGGCAAAAATATATTAAAAAAAATTATAGAAAATGTAAAAATTTAAAAGAATTAAATACAAATAAAATAAAAAAATAAAAAGTGCAAAATAGTAAAGTGTTCATTGTCCACCAACAGTCTTTTTATGACCTCTTGGGGGACATATTATGTGGCAAAAATGTATGAAAATAATAAGTAATAAACCAATTATAAAAAAAAGATACAATAAAATATTAATAAAAATACAAATAAAAGTAATAAATAAAAAGGAAAAAGTGAAAAATTAACAAAAAGTGTCTTGGGGATATTATTTGTAGCAGAAATATATTAAAAATTAAGTTAAAAAAGATAAAAAATAATAAAATACATAAGAAAAAACACCCACACCAACCAAAACCGTCGCCATTATCACCCCATTCATGTGAAACTATACATATTATATAACAAAACAACTAACACAAAATAGGTAACTAATTATAATAATGGTGGTAGTTTGCATATTTAAAGAATAATGAGCTATAGTTTGAAAAAAAAAAAACTTTTTAAAAATAAAACAAAAAAAAGGTAAAAAGGCCCTATGTGTCAAGTGAAAAATTGTTGCAAAAATCATTTTGGTATTCCCAACACATAAAAAAGTTACAACCATTGGAACCACCACGTGCGCTCAATCACAAAAAAGAAGTGTCTGTTCAGGCCTGGTTATTAAAGTGTTAACCAATAAGCACTTTCCCCACTAGTAAGGGAAAATTCTTACTGGTTATTGCATGGTGCCTATAACTGGCAGGAGGTGGTAATAACCAGGGAGCGCTGTCCTCTTATTTGCGGTGCCTTGAAATAGAGCGATGTGACAATGTGGTCCTCAGACCAAAAAAGATTGTACACCCCTGCCCTAGATTGTATCATCCAGTTTTCAAGTTATTAAAAATAATTCCAAGAGGAATGACATAGGTTTAATAATAGATCGTACATGCTGCTGGTATGGGCTATCGTGCTCCCTCACAAACCGACCCCCCACCATACCCCCGAATAACGACACATACACCAGGTTGGAATGAATTTGGCCACAGCAACTGTTTATTAATACATAAATTAAAACTTTCCTTGAAAATATATAATAACCAACCCATATGCAACGGCATATGTATGACAACATTCTCTCCCCAACATATGTATGACATATAAAACCTATTAATTACGAGGGAGGTCCTCGAAGCCCCAAAATGTTTAATATCAAAACCTTAAACCTCCATCTTTTGCCCCCAGCCGATGAGCGCCAGCTCGGAGGCACCACTGATAGACCTAAAACCCCAGCCCCGCAAATACCAACCATAGGAGTCCAGCCCCAACCATGGAGCCCTCCCATCCCCCATAACCTGTTATTCCACCAACTCTGAGGACCTCCCGCCGCCTAGACTGCCGTGACTGTAAACGTGTACTCCCGTCTGCTGTGACCTGAAAAACAAAAACAACCTCCTCCAACCCCCAGACAATAATAACAACGACTAGAAACAAGAATTTGGGGACGGTGGGTGGAAGCTGTTTAATATAATCTCCCTGTCTGCCCTAACTTTTCCAAAAATGGCTGCCACCTCTCTCCCGGCACCCCTATTTCACCCCCCACTTTTGAACCCCCCCAATCCTGACCTGGCAGGGGTTCACTGACGCCCCACCTGCGTCATGCCGGCCTCCCCCCAGGCTACGCCCTCTAGTCAGGCCATACTGAACTGTTATTACATGAAGAGTACATGTATTTACAAAAACCGACATGTCAGGACTCAGGAGAGCTCCTCCATCCTCTTTCATAAGGACATTCCCTCCTTAGACCCCTGGCCATAAAGGGCTCAGGTTAAAAGAGAAACTGTAGAGAAACTAAAGGCCCCTATACATTACACAATTTAGCAGACGATTATTGGGAAGGAAGCATTCCTTTCCAGCAAGTGTCTGCTCTTCGGTGAAGGAGACTGCAACATTTACATGCAGCGATCTCCTTCACAGTATGTGGAGGAACAATCGCGAATGCCATCACTCGTCCCCATACAAAATCATTGTTTGCCGGCAGTACAGCATGTTTAGGCGGCACAATCTGCTGCTGGCAAATGATTTTGGTGATGGCACAAACGAGCATATTACCTGATGAACGAGCGTTGTGTCCGTTCATGAGGTATTCAGCAGCACATTATTCCCTTCCAGATTATCGCTAAAGAGCAATTCTATGAACTGATGATGAGCGAACTGAGCTCGGCCTGCTGTGCCCGAACCGGATTCGTTTCTGTACATAAGTGATATTGCTAAGGAATCCGTAGCTCCGTACATGCATATAATGTATGGCCTTCAATGAGTCTTTTCCAAGATGGCGCTTGGTAACGTGAGACTTCAATTGCCGTTACTGTAAGTAATGGCGCTTGCATTAATGGATTACATTATGCATCCGAACCAGGTTTGTAGATGCGCTTCATAATCATTAAAAATTTGTAATGTAATACATTAATGCATGTCTAGTAACAGCAAATGCACAAGACAAATGAAGTCTCGCGTTACTCTTGGAAGAGCCTCACAGAGGCCATACATTATATGCATGTACAGAGCTACAGATTCCTTACCAATATGACTTATGTACAGGAACGAACCAGGTTCGGACAGAGCCGGCCGCTCATCACTACTACGAGTGCTTGTTAGCGATTATATGGCTGATTCTTGTCACAAGGGAAAGGGAATCATCACTGATAATGTCCCTGTCAGCTACTACTAAAGAAACTGACAATGCTACTAGACCTCCTAAGGAGCAGAGCTGGATACAGTATATAGTATATAGGGTGGGAGTCAGTGGAATCACAGCTGTAGTTTCCAAATTATAGGCACTTACGGGCACATTTATTAAGACCAGTGTTTTAGGCGCCAGTCTTAATAAAGTCCTGCACTGGTGGTGGATCCGCCGGAGTTATGAAGGGGCTCCGGCCTCTACATAACTTTGGCATATCCAGCGCCAGTTTAAATTTAAGACAGCTCCCTTGCTGTCTTACATTTAGACCATTTTCTACTCCTAAAACAGACATAGAAAATAATGAATGAGAAGGGCCTGCTGGTCTGTGCCCTCCCCCCCCCCCACACCATGCTCACTTTTTTAGACTTGGAGTGTGTGGGGAAAAGTCGCAGATTGCGATGCAAATAACCTTTGATCTGCAATCTGTGCCATAAATAAGCCCAATAGAGGTGTATTTCTGGATAGTAAATGACCCCCCTGGCATCCACACTGAGGGATTTTGAATTATCCTGATAAACTGAATGATAACAGTATTAATACACCTGATGTGTGAGTTGGTGTGTTTTGCATACCAGTAGTGAATTTTGTTCACATTTTGCTACATCCAGCAACATTTGTGTTGCTTATTGTAATGATATCCTTCTAGATCCGTTGCTTCATTCTAGAGAAAATGTACTTTTAATCCATATGCAAATAGACAGTTAAATGCACCAAGCGTGGGCCCAAGCCACTCTTCATGCTTTCTCTGCAAGTCCTTCTTGATTGACAGGTCCAGGTTCCTACATAGCTATCTCGCCTGGCCTTGTCAATCAAGATGGAGAGCCTGTCAGAAGAAGCAAGAAGAGCAAGGGTGCACAGAGTAACTTCTCCAGAATGAAACAACGGATTGCTATGTGGAAGGATTCATTACATTCAGACGAGCTAGACCTAGGAGACATTGTGCCTTGTTTAACAGTGCATTTCCAGGTGACAAATTCCATTTAATAAGGATGTAAAAGGCATAATTCAGTTCAGTGAAATATTTTTTTCTGGTTTTAATATTAAATCAATAGAGTTGTAGTCAGATGTTCCATGAATGTTATTATCGTTGGACTTCTGGATCTAGTTTGGTATACTTGTATTTTACTTACTATAACAGATTTTTAACTGATAAAAAGTCATCAATGGGCATACAAGGCAATACAAACTGATAATGTCCAAAGGTGTAACCTCCAATAATAATAACCATAGCAATTGCTATGAAGTTGTATGCCGTATGGCTCGAAAGCTTGGGATACTCTTATTGGGCCGTTGAGCCACATTGATGCCTCTCATAATATAACGAGTCATAAAAGATGATAAATGTGATGCAATAACTGTAAAGTAAATGTAGCTAATGTACAGCAATGGCTGCTCTATTAATGTAGTGCTTTTTTTTTTTTTTTTTACAGAAGTTGGAACATTGACGTACCAGAAAAACTCAGCTTGTTGTTTCTGGAAGCTTTTCTAAACTCATCATGGCTGAATCGGGAAACCTTTCATCAAATGGTACTCAGCTGTCAAACAGAGTTGACACTGTGGTGTACTCCGTTGTGGCTTGTTTCGCAGTTATACTCTGTCTGCTTGGAATGATGGGAAATGCTATTGTTGCCTGGATTCTTACCTTTAACATAAAAAGGACCAAATACACTGTGTATATCCTTAACCTTGCCATTGCCGACTTTATCTACCTTCTGTTTGTTGCCGTTGTCGTGCTCTTGATGGTTGATACAATGCTAAACCGCAACACTCCAACAACTACAACAATATTTGCATTGGAGGTCATGTATGACTTTGGATACGATGCTGGTATGCTCTTCCTTACAGCTATAAGTGTAGAAAGATGCCTGTCTGTTCTCTTTCCGATATGGTACAAGTGTTACCGGCCAAAGCACTTATCATCCTTCAGTTGTGGTCTTATCTGGTTGCTGGGTGCTCTCTTATCACTTTTGAATAACTTTATCTGCCCTTCACAGTCCTTTATGGCAGCGACAAAAGAGTGTACTGGAATCCAGATATTCTCAACCATTGTCACATTTGTCTTCATCATACCATTGATGCTCACATCCAGTTTTATTTTAATCTACATCATAAAAACAACATCAAAGAAATCCCGACCACCCAAGATCTATCTTGCCATAATAATCACTGTTTTGGTTTTTCTCATTTCCGTAGCACCTATCAGATTGTTATGGTCTTTACTCTATTTCAAGTCGTTCACAAACACATTGACCGCTTTGGCATTCTTTTTTGCCACCACATATTGCACTGCATTTAACAGCAGTGCAAACCCTTTTATTTACTTCTTTGTGGGCAGACACAGGAAGAAGAGGTTTGGTGGTTCCATTAATGGAGCTCTAAGTCGGGTGTTTAAAGATGATGAAACTGAGCAGACAACTGATGTCAGCACAATTAACACAAGCATGAACTAGGTACCAGCCATTCATTTCACTTGAATATGGGTTTTTCATTTCTATGGTACGCTAAGAAAAGAGCAGATAAGACTTAAATACTTAACAGAATGGTTATTTGTCTTGTATACCACAGGTTGGTTACTTGTAGCTTGGGTTATAGGTTTGACAACTGTGAATTCTATCAGATTTAATAGTTAGGAGTCTCCAGATTATTACTTGGGTTTGTTTTGTTTGCATTTAACAATGGCAGCTTTCTTTTAACACGTCTGAAAAATGAATCCCTAACTGCATCAGAGTACATCAAGGGTATATTTTATATGGGAACCATACCTTCAAGCTAAAACTTGTATCTCACATGAGAAGAAAATGATGGGTCTAATATTACATCTCAAGAAGCCACAGTAAAGCAATAGCTTTGACCATATCAATTGCTTATAACATGAAAGTTACTGTTTGTGAGGTGCCTTTGTACTAACAATGCAAGAAATTATTTTAGCTGAGAAAGTAGGTTTGACCAGGTAAAACATCTTAGAACATAGATGATGTGTCCAAAGTGAACTCTGCATCTATGGTGTGAGAGCATCAAAAAGTGGAGATGCCATAAATTTACAGTCACTAGAGATATTTTGCTTTACATAGGCTCTATCTATTTTCATAAAAGAGCATTTTCATTTTCACTCACAGCACATATTGAAAATTCTTCAAGAGAAGAGGTACATTTCTTGTGGAAAAGGATGGAACAGAGCAAAGACAATGAGGGCATAGCGGTGGGGTGGGGATAGTCAATATGACAACGTGATGATAGGTTAAATGGAATCAGAAAAGAAAAGAAAAATAAACCAGAAATCAAAGCCCCATATTTACAATACTTCTAAAGTACGGACTCTTTAAGCGAGTCAGTAGCCCTGGGCAATTATCAGAAATGAACATTTCTTCCTGATCATTGCCCCTTCATTTTCTGCATATACATGCAGCGATCATCAGGGCTGGATGGGGATGAACTATTGTTACTATGATCATTCATCTCTACCGGGTCTTGAGTGTCGGCAGTACATCCTTGTTCACACAGGGCAATGTGCAGCTGACAAGAATATGTTTTGTGGGGGGGGCTACATAGATTATTGGATCAGCCAACAAATGAGTGTTCTGCTCATTTACTTATAATCAGTCCAATAATCTGCCATTTTAATAGGGCCATAATGTGGGGGTTTTGTTCATAATTAGCTTTTCTCTCTCTCTTAACACTCCAAGGAAACCTGCTATGCTATGTTATGCCTAGTGTGGGCCTTGGGGGTAAAGCAGACATTCTCTATTTGGTCTTCTCAAGATCCCATTAACTTGCACTTTTCCTCAGGCCCTGTACTAGGCATAAGAAAATATATCAGTTTTTCCACAGAGTGCTCTTAAGGGAATCCATCAGCAGATTTGATCCTGCTAAACTGCTAACAGAACTAGGTGGGGGCTGTACAAACATACAGTTTTCTTAGCTTTTATCATCAAAGGTGGTGAGGATATGCAATTTTATTCTGCCTGATTCTCCTTCCTGAGGGCAGTAGATGTGGAACTTCACTGTCAAGTGCTCTCTGCATTGAGTGACAACTGTGGTCTCCTGGTTGTATGCTATTGTCATCACTAAAAGCAGAGGGAAAAGTAAAGGACGCTTCACAGTGAAGCCTTGTCTCTAGTGCACCTGCTGAAGCAGAATCTGGCAGAATAAAAGTTCATATTATCACTACCCCTGATGATAAAAGCTCAGAAATGGTATGTTTGTACAGAACTACCTAGTGCTGGCAGCAGTTTAAAACTACTGTACATTGACAAGTCATGTAATGCTTCTTAATTCAAATTTACCTACAGCATGATTACTGATGTTTTCCCTATGTGGTGTGCTAACAAATATGTGGTACATGCTGAGGTCTAAAATCAGATTATTTTGAATAGCAGTAGTTTTCAAAATAATGTATACTTTTACAAACATGAATGTCTTCATCATTTGCCCTGTTTGTATAATGTTAAAGGAATCTTCCCATAAACATAATTTATAACTAGGCCCAATTTGAACAAATTGGACGGAAGATTCGATTTGAGTACAGATAAATTCAACATAAATGAGAAGTGTTCAGATTGCCCTGAAAGGTCATGTATAACCCTCTGAGGTCTCTTTAAAGGTGAAGACATTAGTAATGTCAATTACATATACAATACATTATTTTAGCATTTCTTTTTCAACAAAAAAGCTAAGATTTCTAATATTCTGTTTTTAGTTTCTCATTATGGGGTACTGAGTGCAGAATGGGGAAATCTTGAATTTTTATTTGTATTTTAGCACAAGGCCGCAACGTAATAAAATATGAAAAAGTGAAAGGGTCTAAATACTTTCTGTCTATAGGTAAATGCATGGTAGGCAGTGGTAAGAAACAGTCTGTTTAAAAACACACTGAACTGTGCAATTTGTTATGCTTTTTAATATTTAAAAAAGGTCAAAAATTATCCTTTTCTGGGACAGATGTCTACCGGTGGTTATACACACACAGTGGTATTGGAAGAAACAGTCCAAAAGTTATCCCTATTAGGAGAAGAAGTCTGCCGGTGTTTACACACACAGGGTGATATCGGAAGAAGCAATGCCTTGCTTTGAACATGTGGTCCAAAACTTATTCCTTTTTGGGAGTAACAACATGTTTGGTGGACCAGTTCCTGCCACTGGTCCAATCTTCTGATCCAGATGTCTATGAGGCCAGGGCTTAGGGTATGTGCCAGAGAAAGGGCACAAACCAGGTACATCTGAACCTGGTTGTTCAGGCAACTCATACAGTATCTGTGCGATAAATTTAATTTTTGTAATAAAATTTCCACCATTTTTTTATTTTTATGAAATGACACAGAACAACACATCAGGTACAATAGTCTATGATTAATGGAATTTTTGTAATAAAAATCTTAAAAGGTTTTTTCTTTCTAAATAAAATAAGCAATCAGAGTCCACAACAATACACAGTGATGCTGGGAATATATGTCCAGTCAGGTTTGGTATACTTCTTTTCAAAAGTTTTTCACCAAAAGATAAGTGATAAATACATAATCAGTGAGGGTCAAACCACTGGGACCCTGCTCCATTCATTTTTATGGAAATAATGGAGACAGCCAAGCATTGTACTCTCTAGCCCCAGAGAAGTGAACAGAACAGTGGTCAGAACAAGTGAACAGAACATGCGTACCACCACTCCATTCACACAGGGGACTAGGGGGCTCCCCATTCTCATGATGCACTTCATATATATAGGATAGTAATAAATCATAATGATGTTTATGAAAAGTTTGTTGTATTGCTGGAGACGTTTTAATATATAAATATATATATATAGAGCTGTGAATGTACTTTTTAGCACACAAATGTATACATGATAGTTTATGTTTCCTACCATATATTTCCTACTATATTATAGTGATAATGAATAAAAATCCTTAAAGACCAACACTTTGACTTTTCAAATATACAGCATGTTATGTGTAGACAGGAAACCAGTTTCTCTATATTTTAACATGGAAGATGCAATGTCATTCTCATAGGAAGGAATAGAGAAGTAACTGAGTGTCAGTCACATGACACAGCTAAGACTCAGAAGGGAGGTTATAACTCACAATCAAAGTCACTGGTGAGAAGATTACCTGCTCTACAGTTTACACTATGTACCTTTCTAACAGATCACAGAATAACATTTTTTGTGGGAGTTCTTCTTTAAACACTGTCTCTGGATATACATCTGAGAAGTGTTCACAAGAATGTTTGTACATTACTGTACCTATGATCACTGTATCCTAGTGAAATTACACTGTTTATTTTCTTTGCCTTATTTATAACTTATCTTTTTGGAAAACTGTCAAACAATGTGTATCAACACTTGTGTAAATTCATCTATTATGTACCTTAATAAACTTTATATCTAGAATTGGGCAAAGGCGATTCATTATTACTTGGCAGGCTGATGGAGTTTGAAGGTGTAGTCAGATGAATGTCAGGTTATTATTTCAGATGTAAAAGGTTGATCGGGTAACTGATGACTCATGTATTGACAGAGATTATAACGTGTGAACAAGGTGTTCATAATCCGTTTCAAAAGAGGGATTACTCTAACAAAAATAATCATGAGAGTACAAGTGATCATCTTGGATAAAGAAGGTGTGATCAGTCCTAGATGTGAACTGCCACTTTCTGGCACAGTGCAGCAATGCAATAGCCAGTATATAGTTGTATAAATGCATAGATTTGTATCTCTGGCTGAAACTGTTTGTGCTGTGTATACTGTCAAAGGTAGTAAACTGGGGGCGAAACTGGGACCTAATGAGGGGAGTTACTTCCTATCACCTGGTGTTAAGTAACTCCTTCACTGCACTAGACCACAAAACCAGCATCAGACTCATCACTTCCATATACCAGTAGGAAAAATGTACTGTACTAAAGGAGTTGCCCAGAATAAGACATGGCTACTTTATTCCTAAAACAGCACTACAAATGGCCATGAAGTATGTGTGGTACTTAGGGTTGCAACCTTTCCCACCAAAAAAACGTTCAGTCACACCCCAATGTGGGTTGTAGTTGTGTGGGCGTGGCTTAACACAGGGTGTTAAGTTGCTGTCATACTGTGGCTCGCAATAAGGGTTCATGCCCACTACCGTGTGGCGGAAGGGCCCATGCTGCGGACCACAAATTGAGGTCTGCAATGCACGGGTACAGACCGTGGGGCTACTGCATGCGGATCTCAGACCCATTCACTTGAATGGGGTCCGTGATCAGCATCCGATGGGCCACACCGCAAAAAAGTAGCGCGTGAACTACTTTTCTGCAGTGCGGAGGCACGGACAGAAACCCTCTGATCCGCGCCTCTATTCAGCACTGCACCATATATCCCGGATTGCGGACCCATTCAAGTGAACGGGTCCGCATCTGTGATGCGGTGCCAGAACGGCCGGGGCTTGTATTTTGCAGACCCATTGTTTACATGCCGCAATACGGACCCCGCCACCACACCGTCATGGGCATGAGCCCTAATATTAATGCCCCCATTAGTACCGCTCAGAATTAATAATGCCCCCATTAGTGCCCCCGAGCATTAATTAGCCCCCATTAGTGCCTCCAGTAATAGTAATGCCCCCATTAGCACCCCCCAAAATTAATACTGCCCACTTTAGTGCCTCAAGTAATATTAATACCCCCGTTTGTGCCCCCCAGTAATAGTACTGCCCCCATTAGTGCACCCCGGAATCAATGCCCCCCAGTAAGAGTAATGGCACCATAAGTGCATCCCAGAATTATTGCCCCCCCAGTAAGAGTAATGGCCCCAGTTAGAATAATGCCCCCATTAGTGCCCCCGGTTAGCATAATGTCCCCAGTGAGAATAATACCCCCCCCCCATTAGTGCCCCGAGTTAGAATAATGCCCTCCATTAGTGCCCCCAGTTAGAATAATGCCCCCCATTAGTGCCCCCAGTTAAAATAATGTCCCCATTAGTGCCCACAGTAAGAATAATGCCTCCCATTAGTGCCCCCAGTTAGAATAATGCTCTCCATTAGTGTCCCCAGTTAGAATAATGTCCCTAGTAAGAATAATGCCCCCCATTAGTGCCCCTAGTTAGAATAATGCCCCCCCCCCCCCCCCCCCCCCAATTTGTGCTCCCTTTTCTGCTTCTGGGGGGGAAAAAACACTCACCTCCTCCATTTGCTTGCGCCGCTGGGAACGCCCCCTGCTGGCTGGAAGTTTAGGACACGACCTGTGCTGGGATGTAGTAAGTGTTGCACTCTATGGCTGCACTGTTCAATACTGAGAAATAATGTCCTATATGGTGCTGCTTTTGGGTGTGTGCTACAGTGAGATGGATCTCATGTATGTGTGTGGTGTACAGGAGACATTGTAGCAGCTGGTTTTCACTAACTTTAGAGCCGCATATGGAAACGTTGGTGATAAATACAAGTCATATGATGGTCACATATATTGTTATTCCTTGTGTATTTATGTAGATGACAGCTTAATTTTAAAAAGTCACATGAAAGCTTAGCCACCAGAAAACACAATATTAATCAGGACCAGGACAATAGGTAATAGGGTAAGCTTGCTTATTGACATAGAGAGAAATACTGTATGTAGCTGCCTAACACTTTAGTTAGCATTTATTTCCCACTTGGGCTACTCACATATAAACTTTTGTCTAATTAAATGTATATTGCCAAAAACAAACTAATATCTTCTTTATTACTTGCAACAGGCGCCTCCCCCCGGGGCCCTTCCTATCGTGTAGAAAATGCCAAGTGGTATGTTGCGGCCTAAATTGTCTCTTTATGTGTGTCACGGTGCTCCTACCTGGATATGGCTGGACCCCAGGCTTTGGCTCCGAAGCAATAAATAGGGGTGATAATTGAGGGATTTGAAGAAATAACTTGAGTCCAGACCTTGAGATGAAGTTCAATGGCAGCTTTACTTGAATAAACATTTCTCTAAACAGTTTTAGGCTTTGTCTTGGTTCCAGCAGGCTTTAGAATTAAACTGGCAGGCAAACTCAACTCTGCTATATTTTTCTCTCACTCTGCTGTACTGACAAGCTAACTTGGTGTCTTTGTTTCCTCTTTATGCTGCACTTCATTCTTGTAGTCAGACTTATATTCAGCCAAAAAGTAGGTTAGAAGCCTGGCAGCTCCAACATGGAGTCTCAACCAGAACAAACTAGAACTGCCCCACCTCCTTCTGGTAGCCAGCAGGACTCGCCCACTTGGGAGAATGGAATAGTGAGTTCTGTTCTGTCTAAGATAGCTCTGCCAGAAATGCTGCCACCTGCTGGTGAACCAGGCACATTACATATGAACAATTGCATAAAGATATTAGGAATGGACATTGTGGAGGACCTGAACAAAATACATAAGATGACGTTTTGTTAGCCTATTTGAGATAGTAGCAGGGTACAGGAGTGGTAACACCACTCTGGGGTGTTACATACTCACTTCACATCCAGACAAGTTTAATGCAGATCTCTAGATATCATTTAGGTATTATCTAAACATTTTTGCCCAGCATCTCGGAAAGGTTAACTGAATATTAAAACAAATTCCTCCTTGGATCCCCAGAGAAGCCTTTCATTTGCATCCTCTCTTGAATGCCCCCACTTAGTGAGGCATCTTCTTTTTTCCTAAAAAGAGACAACAAAACCCCACCATGCGCTACAGCAGTTAGTCAAGGTAGTCTCCCTGAAATATTGTAGCAGGTGGCTTTCACTCACTTTAGAGCTGAGCTTAGTGAAAACTGACAATTATATGGAGGTTGCATGTGGAAATGGTGGTGATAAATACAAGTCATATCATGATGGTCAAATAAATTGGTATTCCTTATTCTGAAAAGTCTCATGAAAGCTTAGCCCCCAGAGAGCAGTCAGTGTTTGGACTGCCATGAGGAGAAGGTTCAGGAGGAGGTGGAAGACCCCATGCATAGCTGTGTTGGTGGTACTGGTGATGGCACTTATAGCCACGGTGGTGGATGTAGGGGCAGTGGTAGCTACAAACACACTTGGGGCAAATACAGAGCAGGGAATCAGGAGGGGGCCAATAATCCCACCAGGTGGGGAGGGTGATGACTCTGATGATGAGTGTGTGTTGGACAGGACCTGAGAGCCAGATCTGGGTGCTGAGGAGGAAGAGGAGACATCATAGGACAAGGTTGGTTGCTAGAGATGAGCACCGAAGCCAAATTATCTCATGCTTCGCATCACATTTAAAATGGCTGCTGCACGTGTTAGGACATGGAGCAAAGAACTCTGGGAACGAGGGATCACCCACAATGCCATGCATGCAGCCAATCAACAGCCAGTCCCTGGGATGTCACAGCCCTATACATAGCCTCAGCCATCTTGGATTCTGCCATTTTCCAGTGTGCTTAGAGAAAGGAAAGTTAGCAGGCGCTGGGGACAGTGCTAGGAAAGACTTCATTGTGCTGAAAAAACTATATTTACAAGTTCAGGGAAAGATTATTCAAGGTGTAGGTAAAGGATAGGGAGGCATCATCAACACTATAAAAAGAGAACAGGGTGCAATAGGAGAGTGTAGAGCCTGGGTAATAGGAGCGATTCTATTACACCTTGCTGCATTAATTGGGGATCCAAATTGCAGTTATACTGCTGCTTTTAGGTTGTTTGCGCTATATGATACCATATAATTCCAACAAACCTTGCTTGTGATTGGGGTGCAAGTTCTGTATGATACAGCTATTTACCGGGTATTAATAGGAAAGATATGTATGCCCTATTAGCCGTTCTGCATTGATTTTATGTTTTACTTTTTTTAGGGGTGTATGAATAGGAACAAAAAAGGGAAAAATATATGTCATAATTGCCATTCAGCTGTGAATTTACATTGTACTACAGCCATTTACGGGGTGTATTAAAAGGAAATATACATACGTCCCATTAGCCGTTCTGCAGTGAACTGTGATTGTTATATTTCTTTTTTTGGGGTGTAGTAATAGGAAAAATAATACATCTTAATAACCATTCTGCAGTAAAGTTACATTGTACTACAGCCATTTATGGAGTGTATTGAAGGGAAATAAACCTACTTCCTATTATCCGTTCTGCACACATATGTAGAACAGAAGGTGGGCCAGTCCTTAACCACCTCCGGACCGCCTAACGCAGATTTGCGTTCCGGAGGTGGCAGCCCTGCGCTCAGCGACGCATATACGCGTCATCTCGCGTGAGCCGAGATTTCCTGTGAACGCGCGCGCACTCACAGGAACGGAAGGTAAGAGAGTGGATCTCCAGCCTGCCAGCAGCGATCGTTCGCTGGCAGGCTGGAGATGTGATTTTTTTAACCCCTAACAGGTATATTAGACGCTATTTTGATAACAGCATCTAATATACCGGCGACCTGGTCCTCTGGTGGTCCCCTTTGTTTGGATCGACCACCAGAGGACACAGGCAGCTCAGTAATATGTTGCACCAAGCACCACTATACTACACCCCCCCCCCCGTCACTTATTAACCCCTTATTCACCCTTGATCACCCTTGATCACCCTTAATCACCCCTGATCACCCCATATAGACTCCCTGATCACCCCCCTGTCATTGATTACCCCCCTGTCATTGATCACCCCCCTGTAAAGCTCCATTCAGATGTCCGCATGATTTTTACGGATCCACTGATAGATGGATCGGATCCGCAAAACGCATACGGACGTCTGAATGGAGCCTTACAGGGGCGTGATCAATGACTGTGGTGATCACCCCATATAGACTCCCTGATCACCCCCCTGTCATTGATCACCCCCCTGTCATTGATCACCCCCCTGTAAAGCTCCATTCAGATGTCCGCATGATTTTTACGGATCCACTGATAGATGGATCGGATCCGCAAAACGCATACGGACGTCTGAATGGAGCCTTACAGGGGCGTGATCAATGACTGTGGTAATCACCCCATATAGACTCCCTCATCACCCCCCTGTCATTGATTACCCCCCTGTCATTGATCACCCCCCTGTAAAGCTCCATTCAGATGTCCGCATGATTTTTACGGATCCACTGATAGATGGATCGGATCCGCAAAACGCATACGGACGTCTGAATGGAGCCTTACAGGGGCGTGATCAATGACTGTGGTGATCACCCCATATAGACTCCCTGATCACCCCCCTGTCATTGATCACCCCCCCTGTCATTGATCACACCCCCTGTCAGGCTGCATTCAGATGTCCGTATGATTTTTACGGATCCACGGATACATGGATCGGATCCGCAAAACACATACGGACATCTGAATGGAGCCTTATAGGGGGGTGATCAATGACAGGGGGGTGATCACCCCATATAGACTCCCTGATCACCCCCCTGTCATTGATCACCCCCCTGTCATTGATCACCCCCCTGTCATTGATCACCCCCCTGTAAGGCTCCATTCAGACATTTTTTTGGCCCAAGTTAGCGGAAATTTTTTTTTTTTTCTTACAAAGTCTCATATTCCACTAACTTGTGTCAAAAAATTTAATCTCACATGAACTCACCATACCCCTCACGGAATCCAAATGCGTAAAACTTTTTAGACATTTATATTCCAGACTTCTTCTCACGCTTTAGGGCCCCTAGAATGCCAGGGCAGTATAAATACCCCACATGTGACCCCATTTCGGAAAGAAGACACCCCCAGGTATTCCGTGAGGGGCATGTTGAGTCCATGAAAGATTGAAATTTTTGTCCCAAGTTAGCGGAAAGGGAGACTTTGTGAGAAAAAAATAAATAAAATCAATTTCCGCTAACTTGTGCTAAAAAAATTTTTTTCTATGAACTCGCCATGCCCCTCATTGAATACCTTGGGGTGTCTTCTTTCCAAAATGGGGTCACATGTGGGGTATTTATACTGCCCTGGCATTTTAGGGGCCCTAAAGCGTGAGAAGAAGTCTGGGATCCAAATGTCAAAAAATGCCCTCATAAAAGGAATGTGGGCCCCTTTGCGCATCTAGGCTGCAAAAAAGTGTCACACATCTGGTATCGCCGTACTCAGGAGAAGTTGGGCAATGTGTTTTGGGGTGTCATTTTACATATACCCATGCTGGGTGAGATAAATATCTTGGTCAAATGCCAACTTTGTATAAAAAAATGGGAAAAGTTGTCTTTTGCCGAGATAATTCTCTCACCCAGCATGAGTATATGTAAAAAGACACCCCATTTTTTTACCCAAACATTTTTTTTTTATCAAAGACATGTAGAACAATAAATTTAGAGCAAAATTTATATATGGATGTGGTTTTTTTTGCAAAATTTTACAACTGAAATTGAAAAATGTCATTTTTTTGTAAAAAAATCGTTAAATTTCGATTAATAACAAAAAAAGTAAAAATGTCAGCAGCAATGAAATACCACCAAATGAAAGCTCTATTAGTGAGATGAAAAGGAGGTAAAATTCATTTGGGTGGTAAGTTGCATGACCGAGCAATAAACGGTGAAAGTAGGGTAGGTCAGAAGTGTAAAAAGTGGCCTGGTCTTTAAGGGTGTTTAAGCTATGGGGGCTGAGGTGGTTAAAGGGAACCTGTCTGGGGGATTTTGTGTATAGAACTGAGGACATGGGTTGCTAGATGGCCGCTAGCACATCCGCAATACCCAGTCCCCATAGCTCTGTGTGCTTTTATTGTGTAAAAAAAACGATTTGATACATATGCAAATTAACCTGAGATGAGTCTTGTCCCTGACTCATCTTACATACAGGACTCATCTAAGGTTAATTTGCATATGTATCAAATTGTTTTTTTTACACAATAAAAGCACACAGAGCTAAGGGGACTGGGTATTGCGGAAGTGCTAGTGGCCATCTAGCAACTCATGTGCTCAGCAATATACCCAAAATCCAGGTGACAGATTTTCTTTAAGTCTGTCGGAATCTGCCAAAGTGCACGGCAGCGCCCACGTGTGGAGCTGTAACTACGGTCAAGGACAATATATGTCCTTTACGGCCCACTGGGTAAATGTGGTTCCTGCCAAGCCACACCAGCAACTTGGCCAGGTGATGCCGCTTCCATGTTCTCACGCCGTTGGTCCTGCGACAATGTCCGCCTCTGGCTCCTCATAATGCACGGTGTTCTCAACCTCCACTGCAGGGACAATTCACAGTGCCCCTCCAGCATACCACATGTGCAGGGCACAGCGGCGTCACGCTGTTCTGCACCTAGTTTGCCTGGTCAAACGGGGTAAGACAGGGGAGGAACTTCTCCGCGTCCTTCGTTAAGAAATTGAATCCTGGCTTTCTCCTTGACAACTCAAATAGGAACCATGGTGACCGACAACGAAAAGAACATGGTGTCGGTGCTGCATCAAGGAGGGCTGAACCATGTGCACTGCATGGCGCACGTGTTCAATCTGGTTGTAAAGCGAATCCTGAAGTCTTCACCCTATCTGCAAGACATCCTGAAAATGGCCAGGAAACTTTTCATGCACTTCAACCGTACACTGCAAAGAACAACCTTTTTGAGCTGCAGCGGCAGAACGGCATCCCCCAACATAGGCTGATATGCAACATTTCCTAATTACTGCCCCCCGACATGTTTCGCCATATACATGGCGTCTTCAGGGGATCGGGCAGTCTGCCGTATATGGCAAAACATGTCGGGGGGCAGTAATTAGGTTTTAGACCACAGCCGACCCTGATATCGTGTGCAAGCTACAGAGTAGCTGTTAGGTAGGACAATAAGTTAACGCGCCGCCATTTGTGATTAAACAGATAAGTTAAATAGGCAAAGAAGGCATATAGATCATAGCCAGTGTAGCGTATCAACAGCCGCCAGCTACAAAGTAGCACGATATGTTGTAACAGTAAATCAGCAAGCCTAGAGAAAGCTAGCAGGCAGCATAGTTAGCAATGTGCTATCATTACAGCTCAAAGAGTATATACAGAGACACACAGAGAAAAGATAGGTAGCCATGCAATAAACTGCCACTTTAATATAAGCAAAGATTATAAAAGAATAAAAACAAGTACAGCACACTACTGGTCGACTGTTTGAAAGTTTTAAACATAGTAGGTTAGGATTAAGTATTCACTAAATATTAAAAAATAACTAATAAAAGTTAAATTTTAAGTAAATTGAGATTAACAAAATCACAATGCACATGTCAAGAGCAGGCAACCAATAGTCATCTGACTAAATGTAAATACACCCATAGTAATAGAATGTCCTCCTAGAATGCCCTCATTAGTAATACTGTCCCCTACAGTGCCCCCAACAGTGATAATGCTCCCCAAGAGAGCCTCCATTAGTATAAGAGCCACCCAGTATTAATAATGCCCTCACAGATCCTCAGTAGTAATAAGCCCCCCCGATAGTGCTCTTAGTAGAAATAAGGCGGATCTATAAGTCCCTCCTATAGAGCCCCCAGTAGTAATAATGAACGGCTAATGTTCCCATGATTTATAATACCCCTACAGTGCCCCCAGTATTTATACTGCCCCCTACTGTTATAATGCTCACCCTGAAGTGTCCCCAGTATTTATAATGCCCCCCTGCAGTGTCCCCTGAAGTTATTTCTCTCTCTCCACCATACAGTCCCATGTAAATAACATCACACAATCTCTCCTGCCCCTCCAAAATGCAGTCCCATGTAAATAACATCACTCCACTCCCTTTAGCCCCTCCAATACATAGTCCCATGTAAATAACACTATTTCCCTCTCTCTGCCATATAGTCCCATGTAAATAACATCACGCCATCTCTCCAGCCACCTCCAATATACAGTCCCATGTAAATAACATCCCTCTCTATCTACAGCCCCCTCCAAAATACAGTCCCATGTAAATAACATCACCACCTCCCCAGCCATCTCCAACATGCAATCCCATATAAACATCGCCCCCTCAACATTCAGTCCCATGTAAATAACATCACTCCCTCCCACAGCCGCCTCCAAAATACAGTCCCATGTATATAACATCACTGCCTCCCCCTCCGTCATTCAGTCACATGTAAATAACATCAGTTCCTCCCACTGCCGTCTCCAACATACAGTTCCATTTAAATAACATCATCCCCTCCCACAGAAGCCATCAACATACAGTCCCATGTAAATACCATCACCCTGCCCCAGCCCCCTACAACATACAGTCCCATGTAAATAACATCACCCCCTCCCCAACCACCTCCAACATACAATCCCGTGCAAATAACATCACTCCCTCCTACAGCCACCATCAACATACAGTCCCATGTAAATAACATGACCCCCTCCCCAACCATCTCCAACAAGCGTTGCCATGTAAATAACATCCCTCCCTTCAGCCCTAACATACAGTCCCAGTTAAATAACCCCCAGCATACCTCTGCCTCTCCCTTCACTTACCTCTCCTCATATAGCAGACATCACCACAGCTTCTTCCCCCAGGACTTCTCTTCTTCACTCCCGTCCTCTCCTGCACTGGTCACATGATGACATCATCGCAGGTCCTTCTCAACCACTTGCTGTTTTACTGGTCACATGACCTGTGATGATGTCATCACAGGTCTTTCAGATCTTCCAGTGCATTTGATTCAATTGTATTGCTGTCCTGAGGATGGCAATACAGTTGTATCTAGCAGGCAGGCAGGACATTTGGGGCCTGTGACAAAACATCAGTGGCCCAGGCCCGAATCTTTTAACCTAGCAATTCCCCTGCCATCAGCAGCAACTAAGTCTAGAGTCGCTGATGAGCAGTTTTCTTCACCCACCTACTAAAGAAACTACTTACCAGCATCAGCAGCTAGACATAGAGCAGAACCTGAACCAGCAGGTTGTGGCATACTTGGAGTGCACCCTGCCACCCCACATCGAAGATCTCCTGGACTACTGGGCAGCCAAACTCAATTTGAGGCATTAACTGGCCGAGTTTCCCCTAGACAAGCTTTCCTGCCCGGCCAGCAGTGTGGCATCAGAGCGGGAGTTTAGTGCGGCGGGGGCCATAGTTACCCCAAGGAGAACTCTCCTGTCCACCCAAAATGTGGAAAGAATGACCTTTGTGAAGATGAATCAGGCATGGATCAGCCAGGATTTTCAAACACCAGTGCCTGATGCATAAGACTAGATCATCCATGGTGCCACACCTACACTCTTCTAAATACCTGCTTCAGCTAATCCTCTGATGCTGCCACCCACCTGATGCCACACCTTCTTCCAGGTGCTCCTACTGCCACCCACCATCTTCAGCTGGTACTGGTATTGCCCCCCACCTCCCCATTCTGTCACTGGGCCACTCTGTGGTCTCCTCATGCTGCTGCCACCTCACCACTCTGTGGTCTCCTCATGCTGCTGCCATCTGACTACTACAGTATGTCACTGGGCCACTCTGTGGTCTCTTCATGCTGCTGCCACTTCACCACTCTGTGGTCTCCTCATGCAGCTGCCACCTCCCTACTCTGTCACTGGGCCACTCTGTGGTCTCCTAATGCTGCTGCCATATCACCACTCTGTGGTCTCCTCATGCTGCTGCCACCTCACCACTATGTCACTGGGTCACTCTGTGGTCTCCTCATGCTGCTGCCACTTCCACACTCTGCCTCTGGGCCACTCTGTGGTCTCCTCATGCTGCTGCCACATTACCACTCTGTTGTCTCCTCATGCTGCTGCCACATCCCCACTCTGTGGTCTCCTCATCCTGCTGCCACATCACCACTATGTCCCTGAGCAACTCTGTGGTCTCTTCATGATGCTGCCACCTCAACGCTATGTTACTGGGTCACTCTGGTCCCCTCATACTGCTGCCATCTCACCACTCTGTGGTCTTATCATGCTGCTGCTATCTCAACACTATGTCACTGGGCCACTCTGTGGTCTCCTCATGGTGTTGCCACATCACCACTCTGTGGTCTCCTCATGCTGCTGCCACCTCACCACTCTGTGGTCTGCTTATGCTGCTGCCACCTCACCAGTACGTCTCTAGACCACTCTGTGGTCTCCTCATGCTGCTGCCACCTCCCTACTCTGTCACTGGGCCACTCTGTGGTTTCCTCATGCTGCTGCCACATCACCACTCTGTGGTCTCTTCATGCTGCTGCCACCTCACCACTGGGTCACGCTGCTGCCACCTCCACACTCTTTCTCTGGGAAACTCTGTGGTCTCCTCATGCTGCTCCCGCATCACCACTCTGTGGTCTCCTCATCCTTCTGCCACCTCCCCACTCTGTCTCTGGGCCACTCTGTAGTCTCCTCATGCTGCTGCCACATCACCACTCTGTGGTCTTCTCATGCTGCTGCCACCTCCCTACTATGTCACTGGGCCACTTTGTGGTCTCCTCATGCTGCTGCCACCTCACCACTCTGTCTCTGGGCTACTCTGTGGTCTCCTAATGCTGCCGCCACATCACAACTCTGTGGTCTCCTCATGCATAACCATATCAAAACATATGTAGAAGAAACTGTGTTACCTTTAGTTTCAAAATGGAGAATGAATTCTTGGAGACAGAGATTAAAGAGGTATTGACCTCTCTGAAAGGTGGGAAGAGTCCCGGCCCAGATGGGTTTCCTGCACCTTTTTTCAAGAAATTTTGATACTTCCTTATGCCTTTCCTCTTGAGGGTATTCAATAGTATCTCCCCTTCCTGCCCTTTTCCTAAACAAACCTTAGAGGCTCATACAGTTGTGATCCTGAAACCTAACAAAGATGTGACAACCTGCAATAATTATCAACCCATCTCGTTAATTAATTGTGACATCAAAATATACTCTAAAATATTAGAGTACAGTGCTCCTTGATGTTATCCACAGAGATCAAGTGGGATTTGTGCCAGACAGAGAAGCTAGGGATAACGCCATATGTACTATCGATCTTATTTCTCGGGCGCATAGTCATCAGGTCCCTCTATGTCTCTTATCAGTGGATGCTCAAAAAACATTTAATAGGGTACATTGGAGATTTATGATAGCCTCTCTAAAACAAATAGGCTTAGGCCCTGGCTTTATAGATACACCAACCCCATGACCCGAGTCCGAGCTAAAGGTATATTAGCACCCTCGTTTACTATTAGAAACGGGACTCAACAGGGATGTCCTCTCTCGTCCCTATTGTACGTATTAGTAATGAAACATCTAGCCATTGCGCTGCAAAATAATCTGGACATTTTTGGAATACAGGTCGAAGATCGCTCGCACAAACTGGCACTTTACGCGGATGATCTCCTCCTTTATGTCTCGAGGCTTCATACCTCCCTCCATTCCATTCGGAGTGAATTTAAGCGGTTTGGTATTATATTCCTTTCCACATTTCATTTCTTTGTTTGTAAAATAGGCTTCTGATCATTGGAAATTAGGGAAAATAGAGAAACATGTACTTGTAAACTAATCAACTCATTGGGGGGAGGGTATTTATGAACAGACACATTTTTTGCATCAGATTTGCGGGAGTCTGCATTGCTGTAATTTAGGCCACACAATGTTGGAAACATTTGGTACATCTTTAGAGGGGTTGTGTCAACTGGGATGTCAATGGCATATCGCTAGGATTTGCCAACTAAGGTGAAGGTCCCTCCACTGAGATCTAGGGTTGAGCGATATACCAGTGTCAGCTATATACCATGGTATTAAGAAACACAGTATTTTGTGACATCGTAGGAGCAGTCACATGTGCGCTGACTGCGTCTAAATCTGTGTCTGCCAGCCCCTGCATCTTGCACACCAATACCCACAAACACATTACTGCCCGCAGCGGCTGCCCCCTGTGCCTTCTCACTCCCATATTCCGGCCACCGACATATGAATCAGATAACGGCCCGAACGGAAAAAGTCTCTCCGATTCACCACTTCGCCTGACTCCTGGCCTGCGAGGAGTGAGAGAGATGAGACCCTAAACATAGAATAGAACAGAACCGACCGGGGTGTCATACAAAAAGGTGTTATGTCTGTCTATGTGACTGTCTTCTGTGGCCCAGTCCTTCCTGTCTGTCTGCAAGCTGCCATCTGCACATTGATCTATTATAGCAGACTTTAGGGAATAATGAGCAACAAGAATGCATTACTGTATGGTGGCCACAAAACATTATTATACTGAGGGGGGGGGGCTTCAAAACTTGCCATCCAAACAGTATAGTCTCCTTGTAACTGCCTCATACAGTATAATGTCTCCTCTTTGCCCCCATTCAGTATAGTGTCTCCTTATGGCTGCCCCATACAGTATAATGTCTCATTGTGGCTGCCCCATAGAGTATAATGTCACCTTGTGGCTGCCCCATACAGTATAATGTCTCCTTGTGGCTGCCCCATAGAGTATAATGTCTCCTTGTGGCTGCCCCATAAGGTATACTGTCTCCTTGTGGCTGCCTCCATACAGTATAATGTCTCCTTGTGGCTTTCCCATACAGTATAACGTCACCTTGTGGCCGCCCTATACAGTATAATGTCTCCTTGTGGATGCCCCATACAGTATAATGTCTCCTTGTGGCTTTCCCATACAGTATAACGTCACCTTGTTGCTTTCCCATACAGTATAACGTCACCTTGTGGCCGCCCCATACAGTATAATGTCTCCTTGTGGCCCTAAGTGTTTTTTTCTTTTAAATGGGTATTTATCGCAATATATATCGTTATTGCGATAAATTTCTTAATATCGTTATCGTGGGAATATTTTTCATATTGCCCAACCCTTCTGAGACCCACATCTATCTCCATAATGGGCACTCAAAAGTGGAGAGTGCAACACGCATGCATGGCGTGCTCTCCGTTAATTTCTATGGGAGTTCTGAAAATAGCCAAGCGAGTGCACTTGACTTATTTCAGCAGTCTTATAGAAATGCATGGAGCGCGCACCACGCAAGTACAGCCACTGTTCCATGGCAACACACATCCCATATAATAAATAAATAAATAAATAATAAATAAAGACACAAGACAACCATTTGGAATCAATATTGGCTGCCATGTTTATTCAGGTTGTGAGGTTATGCTCAGGATTGCCTTTGCTAGGATCAAAGGACACTTGTTTGTTCCATCCAATTCAGATCAAACACCGGGGTATAAGTTTTAAGCTGACTTGCAGCCAGGTTTATTAATAAGGTTGCAGATAAAAATAACAAAACAGCAAAAGAAAACCTCGCCTGTCCGGCACTTACTATACATAAGACGCCCCTGTCTCCTTGCTGGAGGGCTTCTCCCTGTCAGCTCACAAAACAAGGCTTTCAGAAACCTTTTACTCACATTTGGCTCATTCACACAGACAGACTTTCTGTGTCTCCAGACAGAGAGCGACTGACTGACCTCCTGGTCTGCTATATCCCCACCTTCTGCTGCTTCATTAATTATCTCACAGGTGAGAGTCTTCCACCTGCTACTTCACATAGGAGAAGAATCTTGGGGAAATATACCTCCCTTCCACCACAAATCCTGCATTGGTGTCACAAGGGTTACCAATAAATAAATATAAAATATATTAATTTAATAAATATTGAATCATATTAAAAATAACAATATAAAATCAGCAATGACCAAGTCCACCAAGCTCAAGCTGGGCCACAATACCCCACAAATAAACATTGCGACAAGAGCAAACAATAAAATGTGGGTGGGTGGGCAGAGTCCGTTATTATAGCTCTTCTTCAAACTGGCAACTGATACCCCGATCACTGGACAAATAAAAGAAAGAGAGAAACCATACACATACATATAATATTAACCCCTCAGAGACCAGGGGCTGATTAGGAACCTAAAGTGGCCCTAGAAAAAAAATACCTAAAAGTAGCCCCATATTGTAGGAGGACTGAATTGACAGGAGACCATATTGTGAAATATCACATACCACAGTGCCACACAATATATTGCACCAAAAGCTGTCCCTCTGAGTTGGCCATCAATAGAGGCAATTTTCTTTCCTCCTCCACTTGTCTTTGATTAAAATATGGAGCAGGATGCTTAGGAGGTGAGATGCGGAACATAGTTGAATTCAGGAGAGCATGTCGCTGGCCAGGAACATGGTTACCTGATTCTCCAAGAGTTAATTACCACGGATAGCTTATTATGGGCCCTTCCAGCGGCAGAGATGGGGGCTTGGGGTCCCCCTGGGTCCTGTAAGGTCTATGGCCAATGCGTCTCTGTCAGGGACTGTGTTGCCAAGTGTCCCCCAAGCAATTCCGCTCTGGCCAGCCCCTTCATTCACTTGTATGGGAATACTGGAGACAGCGCTTGGCTATTTTCAGTAGTCCCACAAGAAATGAATGAACGGCTGTTTTCCACTCACGTAGGGGGTCCTGTTCTGGAGATCAGTGCAGAT
Source organism: Bufo bufo (assembly GCF_905171765.1). NCBI lineage: Eukaryota > Metazoa > Chordata > Amphibia > Anura > Bufonidae > Bufo > Bufo bufo. Next base: position 624,411,227 of record NC_053389.1, on the reverse strand, counting down.
ACTAGAGGTGGGACCCGCACCCGATATTGGTGCATATCCTAGAGATATGCCACCAATGCCTCAGATGAGATAACCGTTTTAAGTCGAACACTTCTGACCCCAAGATGTTATACCATTTTCTATACCACCCCTTTTCTGGAGTAAGATTGAGACAAAGTTTTGCAACGTTTGATAAAATCTCAGTCGATAAATTTGAAGTGAAACTAGTAATATGGCTAACCACACTCACTTTACCACCAACTTTTGAAAACTGGAGTGGTGTAAAAATGCAAAACTGCTAACTTTTTGTGACTTTCTGAAGCCTGAATCTCGGGAGCAAAGTTTGATAATTTCCCACCATAATCCTTGTGAATTGATCTGCCCCCATGAATTTTGGTGCAGCCAAAAGTATAGTTCTTGCAGCTTTGCATAGATGCGGACACTTTTCTGCCTACAGCTTAAAGAAAGCAGTAGAAGAAAACTCACTTATTAACGCTATCACATTAAACACGTATAGTGAAAGTAGGTGAAAAATGATTTGTACATGGCCTATTCTTTGGTCAATATACAGTAGGGTGAGGTTCTTTAAAAAACACACTTGAGTGACATGATATCTGATCTTTTTCTTTAATCGTGAGGCAAAGATAAGAATATTTTGAATCATGCTTCTTGTTAACATTTGAAACGACTTTTTATTCATTGAATATAATCAATGAGTTACAGTATATTCCTAATGGTAGTTAGAATACATATCTTCAATATAATTATAAGGAGTTTAACCCCCCCCCCCAAAAAAAAAAAAAAGATAACTAGAATAAGAAGAGAAAGAAACACTCTAATATTATGTTCTCTCTCCTCACTGCAGAGGATGGAATCAAGATGGGCCCATAGACCTTCTATTGAGCCTGTCTCTCGTGATATTTGAGTGGTTCTCTTTCCTTGTTCTAGCGATTGGTGGGATTCTCCCCACTCAGAACCCCTCCGATCAAAACTTGTGACTAATGGAGGTTTCTTCAAGTTCCCCTTCTTGTGAATTGCCCCCTTTTGTCCTGCTAAGTTAATGATTTCTGCAATGATTAGAAATAATATTGGTTTAAATTATATTAACTGTAACCTCAAATATATTCTGAGCTTCAGTTCCTCACCAAAATCAAGATCTCTGCTTACTAAAAAATGAAAACTTATCTTTTAAGGGGAGAGGAATTAAAACTCAAAGGGCAGATTTAACAATGAAAAAGCTCCTGTTTTTTGGTGCATTTTGCACCAAAAAAACTGGCATGGGTGCATTTTGTACCAAAAAAATGGCATGGGTGCTTTGCATCGCATTTACCAACAGTTTTACATGTTTTTTTTAAGCTTTTTATGCCTTGCTCAACTAAGGGGCATGACTTCATGGTATAGGAGTGTGGCCTAAATGCCCCTCCATGTGCCAAAAAAAGCACTTCCTTGTGCCAAAAAAATGCTCCAAAAGTTTGTAGCATTTTTGGAGTACAACTATGCCAACTGGGGATGTGCGAATTTCATGTTATGAAATTTGTTCACGCTTCCTTTGGTGGTAAAAGCATAATTGCGTTTTGGATTCCGATACCACGGACCATAACGCAATTCTATGACGGAATGCATAACAGAATGCCTTCAGAGGCATTCCATTATTCATTCTGTCATAATAGAAGTCTATGGCCTGCATAACAGATCCGTCCCGTTTCCGTTATGCAGTAGAGGACTCCCCATCTCTAATGCCAACCTATAGGTGGTGTAAGCTTAGACTAGACCTTTTTTTTTGTGCACTGACACATGGACATATTTTTGACACACAGACAGATTTGTTTTGGTGCACACATTTTTGCAGCACAGACAGAATTCTGGTGTTAATCTAGTGCAGGATTTACAAAGAATTTACAGGTGCCAGAATAGTAAATTTCTCTAATATTAATACTGGGATGCATATTCTTAGACAACGTAAAGTACAGCACTATTAGTAAATCTGCCCCAAAGTATGTTACAACATTCAATAACGTAGCAAGCAATAAAGACTTACGCACAACCCCCCCCCCCACCCAAAAAAAAAAAAAAGAATTTGATTTCAAATTGCTTATCTTATCACACTTAACTGTTTCCCGTAATCAAATGTCAAAAGGCAGACATGCATGTGACATTCAGATCGAATAATCTGATAATTCTCCAAGTACAGACATATATAGAGTGCTGTGACTGGGGTACTGCATTCATAGGTGAAAGCACATCTTTCAGGTCAGTGGGGAATAGCATGGTATCTTTCTAAGAATAAGAACTGCTTCTCATTGTGTTGGTTTCTTTCTCAGATAGACTGCATTTAAGAATGGTGTCATCCCTACATTGCTTAGTATGAGTTTAGATTGCACTATTGGGTCATAACCTCATGTTATCTTTCAGAATGCATCTGAATAAAAGCCTGTGCTTTTTCGCCACTTTCCTGGTCTGTACCTGGGCTTCTACCTTCTTTGATCAGGAATGGAGTTTGTGGAAGACAAAATACAGTAAGTATATTTTCAAAGAATATGTGAAAACATTTACTTTCTAAGTAGTAGAATGTATGTCTATAGTCTGCGTGAAGAGTATCCATGAGCTACTGTAAGTTGAGAATGTTTATGACATAACATTTACTGATTGAATATAGGTCCTTTCTTCACATGTTGAAGAGTAGACTCACAGCATATTGCCACATAGTTACTGAATTGTGCAAGGACATTTCATGTCAACCACATGCAAAGGCTGCATAGTACACACAAGGAGAAAAAACAAAGAAACATTTTTCAGGGGGAAAATAGGTGACTAATGCAATTAAAGCAGCAGGAGGTGCAATCATTTTGATAATTACAGATATGTAAAAAAAAAAAAAGCATTACTAGTAATTATCAAAATGTACATTATTTCTGCCATTTATAATAATTATTTTTTATTTCTTGGATAACATAAAGTGATGCAGTATTCACCCAGCTGAAGCTTTTCTCTATGTATTTAATACCTGGCTACACTTGTTTCTGATATTAACAGTATTATTATAGAGGTGTGATAAAACTTTGATCACTGAGGGACCCCCCACTAAGACCCCCACTGATAGCTAGAACTGGGATCCGTTACCCCTCACCGTATGACCATGGTAAGGAGGAGAACCGTAGATATTGAATGGAGTAGCAGGGTGCATGCTTAACCCGCACTGCAGTCAAACTCCGCCTTACCATGGTCATTTCTAAAGGAGCAATAGGTGACTTGGCGCCCTGCCCTAGTGATCTATGGAATCCACAGCAGTCAGATATTTGTCACCTATCCTGTGGACAGGGGCTAAATGTCGATTGTCAGAAAACCCTTTTAGAGCATGGTCCTAGGTAAACCCATAGAAGTAAATACAGAGGATGTCTGACACTAAGGGTAGACTAACCCATCTCCTGAAAAAAACTTGACCTACTATTGACCGTAAAAGTCATTTTAAAATACTTTTTTGCCAGACAAAGTATATTCCTATAGTAAGGAAGAGTCATTCCGGAGGAAAGTTTGGGAAGAAAACTGGCATAAGGTGCAAGAACATAACAAACTTGCTGACCAAGGCCACTCCAAATACTGGATGGCAATGAATCATTTTGCAGACGTGGTAAGTTCATGCACATATACATTCAGTATCTCAATTGAACATCCAATTTAAGCATCAGCCTTGACTTTGGAAGCTTTTATTCCTCCATGTTTCCCACTGTTTCATGAAACATAAGTATTTCAATCTCATTCTTGTATCATTATTTTTTGCAAATGAGTTAAAAGGTTTGGTCCACCTCAGACACTGGTGGGATATTGCTAGAGTATGTCACCAACGTCAGATATGTTCCAATCTCAGAGGTGGCGCCCACGCCCATCTCTAGAACCAAGCCCGCAAAGTGAAGAGCGAATCCTCTCTTCATTCATTTCTATGGGACTGCTGAAAATAGTTGAGCGGTGTATTCAGTTATTTTCTGAAGTCCCATAGAAATGAATGAGAAGCGCACCGGGCAAGTGCGAGCACTGCTGCATTCACTTTTATGGAGCTTATGGATCCCTGCGATATGCCACCAATGTCTGTGATGGATCAACCCCTTTATACGATAGATCATGTTATAATATTATTAGTAACATTGTTAATAGCAAAAAATAATTAAAATAGGTAGCTACATTTGGAATTGGGGATAGAAGAGACATCCAGACAGGATCAAATATGTTTTAAAAGTTAATTTAAACCTAGAGTAATAGTTTTAGGGTCTATGGGCCAGATTTATGATGTTTATACACTAGTTTTCTGACGTCAAATTTTTTTGCGCAAGTGCCTATTCTCTGGATGGGTCATCAAACAAGGCGCTTGAGTTCACAGTAGCATCACAACCTTCTCTCAGCTCACTAAGTACAACGCTGCACATTGTATAGTGGCTGTGCTTGGTATGGCAGCTCAGCCCCACTTCGGTGGGGCTGAACTATGCCTAGGCAAGGGGGTTCCTGGTGTCGAACCGATATGATACTGATGACTAGGGTTGAGCAAATCGGGTTCGGATAGCTGTATCTGAACTCGATTCACTTAAAAACTTTGTTAATAATATGGGCTCCGTCTTACTGTAAAATACTAAGCCAAACTCGGCTTCGTGCCTCATTAACAAAGCCAAACTCAGCTTTGTATTTTGATACAGTAATTTATGTGAATAAATGGACTGACGTGATAGAGGCAAGATAAAGTAAGTCTCGCAATATTTGCAGAAACTTTGGAAAGAGCTCCTCAGAGGACATACATTTTACAGTAGGATGGAGCCCATATTATGAACATAGTTTTAAAAAAATTCACTCAACCCTACTATCCGGTGGATAGGTCCTCACTTAAAATATCTCAGAAAACCCCCTTTAAAGGGTTTCTATCACTTCGTTTCACCTATTTAGCTTTCAGACACTAGCGATCCGCTAGTGTCTGCTTTATCTAACCATCCTAATATAAGAGCTTATTGTCCTGCCGTTTAGCTAAAAAAATAACTTATATAGATATGCAAATGAGCCTCTAGGTGCTATGGGGGCGTGATTAGCACCTAGAGGCTCCGTCTACCTTAACAAACTGCCGCCGCCCAGCACGTCCCTCCAGCCCGCCCATCTCCTCCGGAATGCGATGCTCCTTGTGCACGTCTGTATTCGGCGCATGCGCAGTGAATGTCTGACCGCTTCCCTGCTCAGACATCTCCACTGCGCCTGTTCATCGGAGCACTATGACGTCATCGGCGCAGGCGCAGTGGAGATGTCTGAGCAGGGAAGCGATCAGACATTCACTGCGCATGCGCCGAATACGAGGAGCATCGCATTCCGGAGGAGATGGGCGGGCTGGAGGGACGCGCTGGGCGGCGGCAGTTTATGAAGGTAGACGGAGCCTCTAGGTGCTAATCACGCCCCCATAGCACCTAGAGGCTCATTTGCATATCTATATAAGTTATTTTTTTAGCTAAACGGCAGGACAATAAGCTCTTATATTAGGATGGTTAGATAAAGCAGACACTAGCGGATCGCTAGTGTCTGAAAGCTAAATAGGTGAAACGAAGTGATAGAAACCCTTTAAAGGAAATTTCCATATCCCATTACCAAAACCCTGGGTTCCCATCTTTAATTGCCCCAGTTGCAGTGCATGCAAATGAGTCCTGATATTCATGAGCTCCTGTATCTCCCCACCCAACTGCCACTAATAAGATGGGAAGAACTGAGAGCTCCTGACTATGAGGACTCATTGGCATGCCCTGTTTTTCCCTGTGAGAGGGTAGGGAGAGAGTTCATGAATAAGCTGGACTCTTCTCTGGGAGAGCGTGACTCTTCTCTGATTTCTCGGATTTTAGCATGCCTGCCACTACTCACTGAGGTGACAGGTTCCCTTTAAGCAACGAACAATGAATGTTTGTAACTGTTTTCTAACTGTACGTTAGACACGTGAAGAAGTCAAGAGGAGGAGCTGCCTCATTTCAAATGGGGCACAACCCAATGTTCCCATTCATAGCTATGGGTTAAGAGATAACCTACCTGACCATGTTGACTGGAGAGAGTCCAAGTGTGTGACAGATGCCAAGAATCAAGGGTTATGTGGATCATGTTGGGCTTTTGCAACAGTAAGTATTCAATCCTCTACATATTTATGTATTTTACTTTGACTGCTTCAGTGACCTTGAAGTTAAATTAATATTGCTGTCTTTTTTTAAGGTGGGTGTAGTTGAATCCCGTATATGTATAAGAGACCAAAAACTGCTTACCCTGAGTGAGCAACAGCTGGTGGACTGTGATCATGTAGACCAGGCATGTTGTGGGGGGCTCCCAGTTAATGCACTATCATACGTAACACAGCACGGAGTCATGAAATCTGAAGATTATGAATATCAAGAAAAGGTTTGTCTTTTACTTATGTCATTCACAGGGTGGCAATAATGGGTGTGCAAAGTAGCCCTATAATATACTACATTGTGAGTCAGTTTATTCATGACTATTGGCCTGCTTACTAGCATCAGTAGCATGCAAAATAATGGACCACCTAGACATGTCTAAGGGTTTACTTGCAATACATCGCCTTTTAGGAATCTATAGACCCATACCGTACATTCTTATGCCTCTGATTTTACGATTCCATGAAAAACTGAGAGGATAAAATGGGCAAGTTTCATAGCATGTACTATAGCATTAGAAAGGTATTCTGATATCCTTCTTGGCACCAAATATATAACCTATGTACTGTACATAACCCGACAAGAACCATTACACTTAACTTTGTGATCCTGAAAAATTGATTATATTGCCCATAATGATTGGTGTGCCAGATATTACCTTATAGTATATAGATCTCTTGTAATGTCTACTTACACAGCGCTTTGATTTTTGGTAGCACTTTGTCACTCAAACTAGAATATGTTCAGCTTTGTTGGGGATGTATGATATTTTTCAACAGAATATATCTCAGACATGTCTGCCACTGCAAATCCCTTCCATGCCTCCGAATGGGACTGGCATCTAAATGTGCATGCATTTTTGCAAGCCCCATTCAAATGAAAGTGAGAATACAATGCATATGACGGTACTTAGATATTGATTCTTGTGTTTGTTCTCTTTAAACAAGCAAAATGCCTGTGGATTTAAAGATGGTAAAGCAATAACGCTGAATCTAACCAAATACTACAGCCTGCCCGATGAAGACAGCATTCTGTCCGCAGTGGCTCTAGAGGGACCCGTGGTTGTTAGCTTCGGGGTTGAGCAGGATTTCCAGCTATATAGCCATGGTAATGTTACAGTATATTTTTTATAGTGCAAGCAAATATATCTTCTTTGTCTTAAAGGTGTTGTCCAACTTAAAATTGTTTTTTTTTAAAAGCCACCAAAGCAAGGCCTGTTGAGGGAAGCATACTTACCTGTTCCCTGATGCTTGGTCCCAGCTCTGCGGGTCCACCTCTGTCTTCGGACCCTGTATGTAAACTTCCAGCATGAACAGGGTTACATGCACCGCTGCAGCCAATAGATGGCTGCAGCATTACATGTGACCCTGTCCATGCCGAAGTTTACATACAGGACCGAAGTACAGTCGAGAAAGCAGTCAACCCGCAGAGCTGGAACTGAGTGTCATGGAGCAGATGCGTATGCCTACCTGGAAGGTCCTACTGGATGGGGAGTGTTTAAGAAACTATATTAAGTTGGACAATCCCTTTAAAGATGATCTGCTGTTTAGCAGAAGCCAGTTGTGAAGACACCACTGTGTTAATAGCACCTAACGAAGAATACAGGATGTGGTTACATTGTAGTATCTTATTCAACTCTATTGGGAAGTACACTGTTAACAGATTTGCATCAGTCAGAGACAAGAAATTCACATGTGCCATGCTGACTGAACGCATACAAATTGATATGTTCTCATTTCAGCTTGCATCCCACTTAAATATAAATGAAATCTTATTTAAAAAAAAAAAGACCAAGAGACGCAAATTTGAATATAGTCTAATGTGTAGAATATAAGACAAGTGTGGCATTGACTCCAATTTCTTTTTTTATCTTGAAGGCCAGATAGCCCTCCAATTCTGCTGTTAGGTAAAGCAGGCAGCATGCTATATAAATGTGCTTGCCTAGATTGCACACTACACTATTTTCCCATCAAAAGCAACAGAAGCCTGACACAATAAATCCATCTAATGAAGGGCTCATGCACACAATCCTATGTGTTTTGCATTCTGCGAAAAACGGATCCGCAAAAAATACGGATGACGTCCGTGTACATTCAGTTTTTTGCGGAACGAAACAGCTGGCCCCTAAATAGAACAGTACTAGCCTTGTCTGTAATGTGGACAATAATAGGACATGTTCTATTTTTTTTGCGGAACGGAAATACGGACATATGGAAACAGAATGCACACAGAGTAACTTCTGTTTTTTTGTGGACCCATTGAAATGAATGGTACCGTATATGGTCCACAAAAAAAACTGAACGGACACGGAAATAAAATACGTTTGTGTGCATGAGCCCTAAAGCACACAAATCCCCCTCAAAGTCAATGGAAATGCTTAACAGTAAAACAGAGAAAAAAAAGCCAACTGACCCAAAGTATTTATGCTCAGTGAAGGGTTTACTTGTTGTTATGTCTACCATTCTTCAGAAATGTAATATCAGCTTTTCTTTTAATACAAGGAATATTTGATGGGGAGTGTGCAGAAGAGGCTAATCATGCAATTATTTCTGTGGGTTATGGCTCTGAAGAGGATGAGGACGGTGATAACCAGCCATACTGGATAATAAAAAATAGGTATGTTAAGAAAACAACTTTCTTTATTGCAACACAGCAAAAGTGTCCAACAACGTTGTGCCCTTTTAGCATGGACACTGTCCGTATCCTCGACCAATTGTAAGGGATCGCTCTCTCTCAGGGGGGTCACAATCACAGATTTCTTCTCTGACAACAGGGTTCCAGTCCAAATGGTGTTTTATTTTGGCTCTTCAGCACCATCACAAACATAAAAATCGCAAAAATAAACACCTGCCCGTCTAGGCACTACCTAATACATAGGTCATCTCTACCTCACCTATAGAGCGCAGTTAACACACAGAATTAGATCCGGATTTCCTCAACCAAATGGCCCAGCAGCCTCCAGGCTGTGACCACACCAGTACCTTTGGGGGATTATGGTCCAGAAGTCCTCCCGACTCTGACTGTGCCACCCTTTTTCTGCAGACGCCGCTGGGTCCCCCCAAAGTTCAGGCTTTTACATAGCCTCATGGCCCCTCAGCCCTCCTGGCTGAGACCACACAGAGTCTCTTCAGGATTCTACTCAAAAATCTTCTGTCTACCTCATACACAGAGGGTTGTTTTCTCCCTCCATGATTACAACAATCTTCTCAGCTAAAGGCAATACATGTACTGGAAGGGTGTGGACTGGCAGATCCCACTACCAAACCTATCCACCAGTCCAAATAAAATCCAGCCCAGAACAAAATCAGCTGAAAAACACTTTCAGAAACCACTGCAGCTTTCTAGATTTTAGTTATTTCACCCAGCTGAGGTATCTGGGTGGGATATACACACCTTCCAGCACTATACTGTACACATTATCACAATATGTACTGTGTATACAATCTATGGATGTTCTATTGTATTGATGTTTCTGTATGTGTAGTAGACCCCTTTACATTCTAGTAAAAATGGCCGCCTGCAACCTCTCCTAGAATGTAAGCAAGGCTGGCCGCTTCCACCTGCAGAGCTCTCTAGGGGGATGAGAGGACTTGGCCTTAATATACACTACGGTCTGGAATTTGCATATACTATATATTGGTAATTTTCCTGTCAGGCTGCTCAGCCATGATGGCATATCATGGACATGATCACATCATTAGCATATATCGTAGAGCAATGTAGTGAGGCCCTGCCCCCTCACTCCCTTAGACCTCTGCAAGTGGTGGCAACCAGTCGTACTCACATTCTAGGACAGGTTGCTGGTGGCCATTTTAAATAATTCCTGGAAAACCCCTTTAAGCCCTTCTCTTGCAATAACTAGGAAATTGAGAGTCATTCAGTAAATAATTTTCAATCAATTACCTTTTACATACATAAATCAGATTAATTTTCTACAATCTATTGTAACCAAGTGATTACTTCTAGATTGTCTTAGCTTTTCATTCTGAGGATGACATTGGGCCAGATTTATCATTAGCTCAGGTCAGAATAATGGAGTGAAAAAGTCCCAAATAAAGTCCCAAACGCTAAAACTGCGCACAAATTTGCGACTTTTTTCTGATCTGCACTATGCTCGCCAGTTTTCTGAAAGTGGGCGTGTTTTCTTATGTAAATGAATCTCTAGACAGATTTACTATTGGGACTATTTAAAAAGTCGCAAAAAAGTCGCAATTTCACTCCAGTGAGGACCATGCTTATCTTATGAGACTTTTTAATAGAACATGCGACTTTTTCATAAAAACGTGTGACTTTTTCGTAAAGATGTGCGACTTTTGTAAAGCTGCTTACTGACGGATAAACTGCTACCGTCAAACCACATTTATTACAGTCTTAAAGGGCCGATCATAAATCTGACTTGGCTAAAACTGACTTTAGCTATATGTTAAAGTGGAGTGAGCTGTCAGAGTAATGATAAATCTGGCCCATTATCTCTACCACTGCCCCAGAACACATATATGGGGTAATTTATCAAACTGGTGTAAAGTAGAACTGGCTTAGTTGCCCATAGCAACCAATCAGATTAAACCTTTCATTTTCCAAAGGAGCTGTCAAAAATGAAAGGTGGAATCTGATTGGTTGCTATGGGCAACTAAGCCAGTTCTACTTTACACCAGTTTGATAAATGACCCCAATAGTTCATACAAACCATAACCCAGTATGAGAACTGCAGAGCGCTACCTACGTCCTGTCATATTTGCCTTTCTTGAATATCCTCTCAATTTGCTGGATAAATAATAAGCAAATAATTGATTATTCACCTAGAATATTAGACAATGTTCTCATACAGCCTTCTCTGAGAGTTAAATGTAGTGGTGATTTTAATTTGCTTATGATCTTTGGGGGGGCAGTGAGATTATATCCTCTCCCTAGAATTTGCATAGTTCACGTTCTTTTATCTTCTTTACATGTAATAGATTTACAGATATTTGAATTGCTGGTTTGCATTTATGTCGAAGCACTGAACTTACATTCATGGCATGGAAAAATACCTGTTCCATCTCTGTGGTAGATATTTACGGGCACATTAATAGTATGTGCAAAAATATGATTAAAAAGATTGAAGATCCCCCTGCATCCATAAGGATAAAGAGTATAGACCTAGTGTGGCGCACTAAACTGCTGAACATCCTGCACTTTAGCAAATATGAATACTGCAATATGAATAGATTTATATTGTCCTATGCTCCCCATTAAAGATGAGTGGATTTCCCCAAATTTGTTTCGGATCAAAGTTGGTCGAATCAGCAGTCAGATGCTGGTCTTAATAAACACCTGCGCTGGCGGTGGCTCCGCTGCTGTTATGAAGACCACTTCTAAATGTAAGACCGCTTATTAGCTGTCTTACATTCAGACTTTTTTCTATGCCTGAAACAGGCGCAGAAAATGGTAAATGAGACAGGCCTACCCGTCCCTTTCCCCGCCAATACCACGCCCACTTTTTTAGACCTGGCGAGAGCGGGGAAAAGTCACAGACTTTAGCAGTACAATGTTTCTTTATATGTCACCTGCATCACCTATATTTGCATTTCTTTTCACAGCTGGGGTGATACCTGGGGAGAAAACGGCTTTGCCAAAGTCCAGCGTAATACCAACAAGTGCTCCTTTGCACAATACGCAGCCAGTTTTGATTTCCTGGAGTAATTATTGAGTGTCAATATTCTATGACTTCATTTATGTAAAGTGATACCTGTAAAATATGAAATTTATCTACATTTCTATTCATGTTGATGTAGTAAAATTTCATGGACAGCATTATTAAATCTTTTGCCGCCATATATTTGGAAATATATTTTGCTCACTGCTCTGTATAAATAAACTAAAGCTTCTATTCTGTTTTGGTCAATTCTGCTTTTCTTCTTGCTTGAACTTTTACACTGATCCTGGTATCTGTACCAGGGTGGCACCAGATTCAAATGAAGATAAGCAGCACTCCACGTTCATTAATAGGGTAAATCCATTCTCCATAATCAAATCACCTGGTATAAGTCCAGGGCATAGTGGTGCAAGCGGTGAAGGGTCCTGGCTCTGGATCCCTATTGAAACGGCAGTAAAGAAAGGTCCAGTCTAAGCAATGGTCTTTTATTCAATAGGTAGGCAGCATACATACTGAAGTTTCGACCATGAAGTCTTTATCCAGCGATGTGAGGTGTGACATAGTGAACCTTAAATAGGTGCCCAGCAAGTGGGTGTAACCATAAGTGACCACCTCCTATTCATAAAGTAAATGACCAATATTTCTGTGCACTTATACACAATAATGAAATGTTGAATAATACATTTATAGTGAATGGGGCTTCATGTGAGGCTCCAGGGCCACTATATGTCATGACCCAGACTAAATGTCCTTTATTGGTCCTGCTTTGATATCCCTTGAGGATGTGGTCTTTCTTTCTATGTGGGACATAACCTATATCGCTTAAAGGGAACCTGTCACCGGGATTTTGTGTATAGAGCTGAGGACATGAGTTGCTAGATGGCCGCTAGCACATCCGCAATACCCAGTCCTCATAGCTCTGTGTGCTTTTATTGTGTTAAAAAAACGATTTGATACATATGCAAATTAACCTGAGATGAGTCAGAGCTTGAAAATATGACTCTTCTCTGGTCACACAAGATATGACTCTGTTATGTTAATTTGCATAAAAGGCAGGAAGTACAAAAATGCATAATACTTATTGAATTTGTCTGCAAATGAAATTAATAGTGTAATTTATATGTTTAGGGTAACACAATGAACATTTAGAAACGCTCAGTGAGGGTAGCATGGTAGAGGTGACAGGTTCCCTTTAAGTATAGGAGTCATTTTCTGCCCGACAATTACTGATGTCATCTTTGATAACACTCTTTTGTATGATTGGAGCCAGGGTACTGCTGGTGATTAGAAGAGGGCAATCACATTTACTGCCCAACTAGAACTTTACCTGGCAACTGTAGACATCACCCTCTTTACTGATGACCAGGGACGTAACGACCGGGCCCAGCGGGGAAGAGCCCACTGCACTCACATGTAACGGGGCCCGGCACTGTCACTGTACTTCATGTCGGGCTCCGTCAGAGCGCTCATCTCACCTGCATCACATGCAGTACAGCATCTATCAGGTCCCAGCTCTGCCCTACTAGAGTTATTCACAAATTAAACAGGTGGGCGGTGACAGTGCCGGGCCCTGTTACACGTAAGTGAAGACTGGGGTCAGTGGGTGACATTACTGGGGTCAGTGGGGAATATTACTGGGGGCAGTGAGGGACATTATATGGGGCAGTGGGGGACATTACTGGTAGCAATGGGGGACATTAAAGGGAGCAGTGGGGGTCATTACTGGGGCAGTGGGGGACATTATTGTGGCAGTGGGGGACATTACTTAGGGCAGTGGAAGGACATTACCTGGGGCAATGAGGGACATTATTGACATTTCCAGTGAGTTCAATTATAACAAACTAGTAAAGGTATTATGGTTCCGCATGATACTATCCCTCACTCTTCAACACCATAAACAGGAGTAACCGTGCATACATAGTATTGTTTCAAATATGTGAGTGCATACCTGCTTCAACCTCGCTGGTATTTCTTTTGCACGTGCCAAATTTCTTGTTGTATGATTAGGTGTATCTGGTAGTGGGATAAGGAACCCTATGTTCTGTCTTCAAAGCGAGCTTGCCCCGGCCGGTGGCAATGCTCAAAGTTTGACTGCTAGTTCGCGCTAGTTTTTAAGCGCTGTGTGATGTCACTGAACACGGTACGGATGCCCAGGAGTGTCAAAATACCAACACGTGTCGGATAAAACGCTATCCTTCCTCAGGGATACAGGCTCCTGCTTCTGGTATTAACTATATAGGGTATCTTGCTCCTCCCATTGTTAACTCTTCGTTCTCACTCATACCTATCTACGTTAATCAAATGCAAATAACTAAATTTCTAAATTTAACATTACGGGCACTAGTGTATTCAAATTAAAGATCCAACATGTCTCTGCGCTATAAATTTTTTTCATGAAATCTCCTCCCCTCTTATCTCTCCTAACAATTTCTGCTTAGCTTCGGGAGCGAGGATCTGTGTTTCTGCTGCTTAGCTTCGGGAGCGAGGATCTGTGTTTGGCCTCGTTCCCAGGGCGGCTTTGCTGCTGGGAGGCTCCCTGCTCCTAGGTCTGCCTTGAGCGCCGAGCTGATCACTCGGTGCTCGACTTGTCTGTCTGTCAGTCATGTGACACTGGCCACGTCACATGACCCTCACTCCCCACTATAAATACAGGCGGCCTGCTGGCTACAGGTTGCCTCTGATTTTCGTCCTATAGGCTGTGTACTTTATTGTTATTTAGCTACCTCTGGAATTGAACCTCGATCAGCCTCTTGACACCTCTCCTGCCTGCTCCCTGTACCTTGACGCTACCTCTCGGATTTTGACCTCGGCTTGTTTACGGATTTGTCTTTGCCTCTTCCCTTGTTCTGACGTGACCTCCTGGACTGACCTCGGCTAGTTGACCCACCTCTCCTTCCGTTTTTGTTCTACCTCTTGTCCGTTTATTGTAACTTCTCAGTGGCTGTCCTCTTCCCTGCTGTCTCTTTCTCTCTGCTTGCACTTAGTAGGTTAGGGACTGTCGCTCAGTTGTGCTCCGTCACCTAGGGTGGGTGGTGCAAGTAGGCAGGGACAGGGGACCGGATGGCAGCTCAGGGGGTGCACCTCCGCTCTATCTTGATTCCCGTGACTCTACCCATGACATCAAACTTGTCTTTACTGGTTGCAACTTTCATCAAAGCAAGATACAGCTTTTAGTCTTAGGTCCCAGCATGTATTGGCAATGGTTGGCAGGTATTTATCTTCTGCTCTCTCGTGTACCTGGAGCTTTGCAGGAAAGGACGTCTGCTTGTTAGCTCTAAACTGTGGCAGGAATTTGGCTTCTGCACTTTCCATCTTCTGCTGTATGGGGACTGACTAGCTGAGGAGGAATATGGCTTCTCCTGGGTCTCTGGACTTTATTCCCAGTTGTCTTCACAGGGTATTATTTCTTCCTGGAATTCTGGAGTTGTCTGCTTGCTTCTACCAGCTGAGGCTACAGGGCTCAGGCTGGGGATGATGATCAATGTCTCAGCCGAGACAAGATCCTGGCTTGATTCTTTATATCTGGGAGCTCCTACACGCACAGCCTTCCCCTAGCAGGGGTGGCTGGCACACTCACTCTAACTTCCTTCTCCACCCATGAGGCAGGAGGTGGGAGCAACCCACTCTGCTCACAGAGGGGGGGGGGGACTAAACTGGAATGAACTATTACAGTCTAGGAACACTAAACTGAACTTAAATCCTTGCCAGAACATTGCTGCCACCTGCTGGTGAACATGGAAATTACAGCAATTATACATTTGACAAGGTTTACAATGCACAGTTGTGAAGATGTAATATAAAATCACATTTGATAACAATGTTAATGCCCTTAGGAGATTGTAGCAGGGTAGAAGAGTTTAGTAACACAACTCTGGGGTGTTACAGAGGCAACTAAATGTAAAGTTTGAATACTTGGTATTTATATATGGAATAACCATCAATATGTACCACTGTGTGTAAGAGGATGTATATAATACATGCTATGATATCAGAAGTATGTTTATCATTTTAGTCATTTTTTTTTATTTTATCAAAATTTTATTATAGAGAAAGTTAAAATACAGATAGATTGTGGACCCTGTAAAAGCTGTAGGGTAAAGGGAAGAACTGCTACTAAAACAAGCAAGCCTACAATTGCTACAAAACAGGAGATGACAGGCAATATTCAGTGTTCCCAACCTGTATTATTTTTCTAGAAAACACATCCGAATCCAAAATCATGTTCAGCTAATGTATTTTACTGAAAAATTTGAAAATTATAATGAGTGGCTGATTATACACTATACTTTTCTGTAGGTCAATATACTGATATGAACGCATTACCATCAATAATAAAAAGCAGAAAACTCCTTTAAGTCCAAAAATAATATAGTGCTGAAGCAGAAGAAGCAAAACGTTCATTGAGGTGTTTTCTGGCCATTCCGGTCTCTTTTCCCGGTCTCTTTTCCCCAGATCATGTCTACAGGTGGGTTCTTGTGGGTAGGAGGATTTTGTTAATATATGACTGAGGTAGCTTCTCTATATTTTATATTTGGAGGGTTAGTGGACATCTCCCTCTTTTGGATATTTCATTATTTTGGTGAGCTACTATTAATGTGACTATATTTTACCTTCTTCCCTCCCCTTGTTTTCCCTTGATTTTACATGTTTTACATCTTTTTTTGGGTGCATTGAAATCAGTGGTCTGTGATTTAGTACAGCTATATTATTTTTTTGATGTTTTGTCCTATTTTTATGTCTTTTTATTATGTACTTGACTATTTATTAAATAAATTGATGCTATATTTAGATATTTTTTTTGGGCATGGTGTCTTTGTGCTCCTCTGTGGAGCATTTCTTGTAGATTTGGTTCTAGTGAGTGTCAACACGCCCACATAGTAGATGTTTATGAGGCTTTATGTTGTCTTTGAAATAAAATTTGGAACCTGCATAAGGCTACCAAACAGCATATACAACAAAAGTGTAAATAGTGGAACCAAAAAATACATAAGGTGACGTACACAGTCAACTAACATTATTAGGACCCAATTCCTACTTTTGACGTTGGCAGCTCATAGCTCATGAACGAAGTCACGTGTCATGAGCAGGCTTGGCGGGTGTATATGGTGTGTGATAGGCTGTCTGAACACATATCCTGCTGTCATGGCTAGGAGGGGCGATTTATCAGCATTGCAAAAAGGGATGATTATTGGCTTTTGGGCTAAAGGTGGCAGTATTCATGAAACTGTGCAGTTAATAAGCTGTGCATGTGTAGCTGTAGTGAAAGTGTATTGGCACCAGTGCGAAATGTAAAAATTGTGGAGCAGTACATGCCATTGATGTGAGAGGGGGACATTGGTTACGAAGGTGCACAAGGGCAGACCGACACTACTGTGGAACAGTTCACTTCCAAAATGAACCAGAGGCTACCAGGGGTGTAGTCTAAAAGAACAGTTCAGCTAACCTTACTGTGTATGTGCCTCCAAAGCACTGCTACTCTGCTAACAAAGTTGCATCATCAGGAAAGGCTTTAATTCATACAGTATATTAGGCAGACTAGATGGGCCAAACATTTTATGTTTCTATGTTTCTATGTTAATTTTCCCAGCAATATCAGAGCAGGACCTCCACTGATTAGCAAAGGGTTGCTGTCGCCAATGAGTCATGTTTTCTGATTCATCAAACGGATGGATGTTGGAGTGTCAGACGAGAAACATCAGAGAACAAATACCCTGCTATATGGACTGGGGAATGTTTCTGTCGCATTCTCTGGGCCCACTCATCCATATGGAGGCAATCTCAACCAATTTTGGTATGAATCCATCCTTGCAGATCACATACACCCACATGCATGCTGATTGTCTTCCCTTGGACTGATGGTATCTTCCAGCAAGACAATGCAATGTCACACAACTAGAAATGTCCAACATTGGTTGGAAAAGCATGACCAAGACTTCCAATTACTACCCTGGCCCCATAACTCCCCAGACTTGAACCCAATAGAGCATCTGTGGGACCAACTTAATTGTCAGGTTTACTCTATGGATCCTCCCCCATTGCAGCTGTGGGATGCACTGCAGTCATCATGGTTCCAGATACCTGTGACAACCATCTAGGTTCTTATTCAGTGACTCTCAGGCTGTCTTGCTGCTGTCCGTGCTGCATACGGTGTTTACTCTTTATATTACCTGGTGGTCAGAATAATGTGGCTTGACTGGGTATATACTGTACATGTTACTCTTTAACCCAAAACATTTCAGAAGGGTTACATATTCCCAGGTGTCTACCTTATACGGGAATATTAGTGTTACCATTTTTTGCAATAACATTGTATTCAACATTCTTTGTAGTAAGTCCTAAAATTACCCTTAAAGAGGACCCGTCACAATGAAATGCAGTACAATCTGCATGTTATAGGACAAGAGGAGCTGATATATAGCTTTATCAGTGTTATCAAGCTTTATCAGTGTTATCAGTAATCAATGGCATTGTAAGTGAAAGTGTGTATACAGAGAGCTGTCAGACACTGATAATTGTACATGGGGAGGTCTTATCAGTGATTGATAATATTGTCTGTGTAAGTGTGTACAGTATATAGAGATATATGTCAGTCACTGATAGCTGTACATGGGAAGGTGTTAACAGCGATCAATAGTATTGCATGTGTAAGTGTGTATACCTACTTATCTGTCAGTCACTGATAGTTGTACACGGGGAGGTGTTATCAGTAACGATAGCATTCTCTGTGTAAGTGTGTATACAGAGATAGCTGTCAGTCACTGATAGCTGTACATGGGGAGGTGTTATCAGTGATAGATAGCATTCTCTGTGTAAGTGTGTATACATAGATAGCTGTCAGTCACTGATAGTTGTACACGGAGTGGTGTCGTCAGTGATTGATGGCATTCTCTGTGTAAGTGTGTATACAGAGATAGCTGTCAGTCACTCATAGTTGTACACAAGGGGAGGTGTTATCAGTGATTGATAGTATTCTCTGTGTAAGTGTGTATACAGAGATAGCTGTCAGTCACAGTTAGTTGTACACAGGGGAGGTGTTATCAGTGATTGATAGCATCCTCTGTGTAAGTGTGTATACATAGCTGTCCATCACTGATAGTTGTACACAGGGGAGGTGTTCTCAGTGATTTATAGCATTCTCTGTGTAAGTATGTATACAGAGATAGTTGTCAGTCACTGATAACACCTCCCTGTCAACAATTAAATCAGAAGTATCAGAGATATAAATGTATAAATTACAGGTTTTACTGAATATTTTCCCACAAACCTATTCATCAAACTGCTCAGCTCCTCCTGCTCTATGGCATGCTGCCTGCAGATTGAACTTCATTTTGTGGTGACAGGCCCTCTTTAATAGTGTATAATAGCAACACATGTGCCCTTTAATTGCCATGGTCTCCGATTACCCCCTTAAAGGGAATCTGTCACTAGTAGGGATGAGCGAACCCGAACTGTATAGTTCGGGTTCGTACCGAATTTTGGGGTGTCCGTGACACGGACCCGAACCCGAACATTTTCGTAAAAGTCCGGGTTCGGGTTCGGTGTTTGGCGCTTTCTTGGCGCTTTTTGAAAGGCTGCAAAGCAGCCAATCAACAAGTGTCATACTACTTGGCCCAAAGGGCCATCACAGCCATGCCTACTATTGGCATGGCTGTGATTGGCCAGTGCACCATGTGACCCAGCCTCTATTTAAGCTGGAGTCACGTAGCGCCGCACGTCACTCTGCTATGATCAGTATAGGGAGAGGTTGCAGCTGCGACGTTAGGGCGAGATTAGGCAGATTAACTCCTCCAAAAGACTTCATTCTGTGATCGATCTGCAGCTGTGGATCATTGAAGTGCTATTATTGACTTGCTCACTTTTTTGAGGCTGCCCAGAGCGTTTTTAGATCACTTTTTTTCTGGGGTGATCGGCGGCCATTTTGTGACTTGTGGTGCGCCAGCACGAGCTATCACCAAGGGTATTTAACCATCGATAGTGTGGTTATTTTGTGCTATATCCTACATCAGCTGCAGGCTGAGCCTGTGTCACCGAAGTGCATTTAACCATCAACAGTCTGGTTATTTTTTGGCCATATACTACATCAGCTGCAGGCTGAGCCTGTTTCACCCAAGTGCATTTAACCATCAACAGTCTGATTATTTTTTGGCCATATACTACATCAGCTGCAGGCTGAGCCTGTGTCACCCAAGTGCATTTAACCATCAACAGTGTGGTTATTTTTTGGCCATACTGTATATTACATCAGGGGCAAGTTGAGCCTGTCACCCAGCGCCTAAAAAATAGACCTGACATTTCTATTCAACCAAATCTGCACAGTTTTAGCTGGTCAAGTTATTTGTAGTGACCGTCAAAGCAGACTTTTTGTTCTGGGTTGAAAAAGCATTCCCAAATTTGCCATTCTGAAAATAACTAGTTTGTGGTATTTCAGGCCTACTTGAAATCTATCCCAAAAAGAAAATCTTACATTGAAGTTATTGATAGTGTCATTCAGAAAAACCTAAGACACACGCTAGCGTGCTGATAGAAGTGTAATTCTGTGATTAAACCTATAACTGTCACACAGCGCAAAAAAAAACAGGTCTCACATCTCAATTCAACCAAATCTGCACAGTTTTAGCTGGTCAAGTTATTTGTAGTGACCGTCAAAGCAGACTTTTTGTTCTGGGTTGAAAAAGCATTCCCAAATTTGCCATTCTGAAAATAACTAGTTTGTGGTGTTTCAGGCCTACTTGAAATCTATCCCAAAAAGAAAATCTTACATTGAAGTTATTGATAGTGTTATTCAGAAAAACCTAAGACACACGCTAGCGTGCTGATAGAAGTGTCATTCTGTGATTAAACCTATAACTGTCACACAGCGCAAAAAAAAACAGGTCTCACATCTCAATTCAACCAAATCTGCACAGTTTTAGCTGGTCAAGTTATTTGTAGTGACCGTCAAAGCAGACTTTTTGTTCTGGGTTGAAAAAGCATTCCCAAATTTGCCATTCTGAAAATAACTAGTTTCTGGTATTTCAGGCCTACTTGAAATCTATCCCAAAAAGAAAATCTTACATTGAAGTTATTGATAGTGTCATTCAGAAAAACCAAAGACACACGCTAGCGTGCTGATAGAAGTGTCATTCTGTGATTAAACCTATAACTGTCACACAGCGCAAAAAAAAACAGGTCTCACATCTCTATTCAACCAAATCTGCAAAGTTTTAGCTGGTCAAGTTATTTGTAGTGACCGTCAAAGCAGACTTTTTGTTCTGGGTTGAAAAAGCATTCCCAAATTTGCCATTCTGAAAATAACTAGTTTGTGGTGTTTCAGGCCTACTTGAAATCTATCCCAAAAAGAAAATCTTACATTGAAGTTATTGATAGTGTTATTCAGAAAAACCTAAGACACACGCTGGCGTGCTGATAGAAGTGTCATTCTGTGATTAAACCTATAACTGTCACACAGCGCAAAAAAAAAAACAGGTCTCACATCTCAATTCAACCAAATCTGCACAGTTTTAGCTGGTCAAGTTATTTGTAGTGACCGTCAAAGCAGACTTTTTGTTCTGGGTTGAAAAAGCATTCCCAAATTTGCCATTCTGAAAATAACTAGTTTCTGGTATTTCAGGCCTACTTGAAATCTATCCCAAAAAGAAAATCTTACATTGAAGTTATTGATAGTATCATTCAGAAAAACCAAAGACACGCGCTAGCGTGCTGATAGAAGTGTCATTCTGTGATTAAACCTATAACTGTCACACAGCGCAAAAAAAAACAGGTCTCACATCTCTATTCAACCAAATCTGCAGTGTTTTAGCTGGTCAAGTTATTTGTAGTGACCGTCAAAGCAGACTTTTTGTTCTGGGTTGAAAAAGCATTCCCAAATTTGCCATTCTGAAAATAACTAGTTTCTGGTATTTCAGGCCTACTTGAAATCTATCCCAAAAAGAAAATCTTACATTGAAGTTATTGATAGTGTCATTCAGAAAAACCAAAGACACACGCTAGCGTGCTGATAGAAGTGTCATTCTGTGATTAAACCTATAACTGTCACACAGCGCAAAAAAAAACAGGTCTCACATCTCTATTCAACCAAATCTGCAAAGTTTTAGCTGGTCAAGTTATTTGTAGTGACCGTCAAAGCAGACTTTTTGTTCTGGGTTGAAAAAGCATTCCCAAATTTGCCATTCTGAAAATAACTAGTTTGTGGTGTTTCAGGCCTACTTGAAATCTATCCCAAAAAGAAAATCTTACATTGAAGTTATTGATAGTGTTATTCAGAAAAACCTAAGACACACGCTGGCGTGCTGATAGAAGTGTCATTCTGTGATTAAACCTATAACTGTCACACAGCGCAAAAAAAAAAACAGGTCTCACATCTCAATTCAACCAAATCTGCACAGTTTTAGCTGGTCAAGTTATTTGTAGTGACCGTCAAAGCCGACTTTTTGTTCTGGGTTGAAAAAGCATTCCCAAATTTGCCATTCTGAAAATAACTAGTTTCTGGTATTTCAGGCCTACTTGAAATCTATCCCAAAAAGAAAATCTTACATTGAAGTTATTGATAGTATCATTCAGAAAAACCAAAGACACGCGCTAGCGTGCTGATAGAAGTGTCATTCTGTGATTAAACCTATAACTGTCACACAGCGCAAAAAAAAACAGGTCTCACATCTCTATTCAACCAAATCTGCAGTGTTTTAGCTGGTCAAGTTATTTGTAGTGACCGTCAAAGCAGACTTTTTGTTCTGGGTTGAAAAAGCATTCCCAAATTTGCCATTCTCAAAATTGTGGTGAACGGGAACAATGAGGAAAACATCTAATAAGGGACGCGGACGCGGACGTGGACATGGTCGTGGTGGTGTTAGTGGACCCTCTGGTGCTGGGAGAGGACGTGGCCGTTCTGCCACAGCCACACGTCCTAGTGAACCAACTACCTCAGGTCCCAGTAGCCAGCAGAATTTACAGCCATATTTGGTGGGGCCCAATGCCGTTCTAAGGATGGTAAGGCCTGAGCAGGTACAGGCATTAGTCAATTGGGTGGCCGACAGTGGATCCAGCACGTTCACATTATCTCCCACCCAGTCTTCTGCAGAAAGCGCACAGATGGCGCATGAAAACCAAGCCCATCGGTCTGTCACATCACCCCCATGCATATCAGGGAAACTGTCTAAGCCTCAAGTTATGCAGCAGTCTCTTATGCTGTTTGAAGACTCTGCTGCCAGGGTTTCCCAAGGGCATCCACCTAGCCCTTCCCCAGAGGTGGAAGAGATAGAATGCACTAACGCACAACCACTTATTTTTCCTGATGATGAGGACATGGGAATACCACCTCAGCACGTCTCTGATGATGACGAAACACAGGTGCCAACTGCTGCGTCTTTCTGCAGTGTGCAGACTGAACAGGAGGTCAGGGATCAAGACTGGGTGGAAGACGATGCAGGGGACGATGAGGTCCTAGACCCCACATGGAATGAAGGTCGTGCCACTGACTTTCACAGTTCGGAGGAAGAGGCAGTGGTGAGACCGAGCCAACAGCGTTGCAAAAGAGGGAGCAGTGGGCAAAATCAGAACACCCGCCGCCAAGAGACTCCGCCTGCTACTGACCGCCGCCATCTGGGACCGAGCACCCCAAAGGCAGCTTCAAGGAGTTCCCTGGCATGGCACTTCTTCAAACAATGTGCTGACGACAAGACCCGAGTGGTTTGCACGCTGTGCCATCAGAGCCTGAAGCGAGGCATTAACGTTCTGAACCTTAGCACAACCTGCATGACCAGGCACCTGCATGCAAAGCATGAACTGCAGTGGAGTAAACACCTTAAAAACAAGGAAGTCACTCAGGCTTCCCCTGCTACCTCTTCTGCTGCTGCCGCCTCGGCCTCTTCTGCTGCTGCCGCCGCCTCGGCCTCTTCTGCTGCTGCTGCCGCCGCCTCGGCCTCTTCCTCCGCCTCTGGAGGAACGTTGGCACCTGCCGCCCAGCAAACATGGGATGTACCACCAACACCACCACCTGCGTCACCAAGCATCTCAACCATGTCACACGGCAGCGTTCAGCTCTCCATCTCACAAACATTTGAGAGAAAGCGTAAATTCCCACCTAGCCACCCTCGATCCCTGGCCCTGAATGCCAGCATTTCTAAACTACTGGCCTATGAAATTCTGTCATTTAGGCTGGTGGACACACACAGCTTCAAACAGCTCATGTCACTTGCTGTCCCACAGTATGTTGTTCCCAGCCGCCACTACTTCTCCAAGAGAGCCGTGCCTTCCCTGCACAAACAAGTGTCCGATAAAATCAAGTGTGCACTGCGCAACGCCATCTGTGGCAAGGTCCACCTAACCACAGATACGTGGACCAGTAAGCACGGCCAGGGACGCTATATCTCCCTAACTGCACACTGGGTAAATGTAGTGGCGGCTGGGCCCCAGGCGGAGAGCTATTTAGCGCACGTCCTTCCGCCGCCAAGGATTGCAGGGCAACATTCTTTGCCTCCTGTCTCCTCCTCCTCCTACTCAGCTTCCTCCTCCTCTTCTTCCACCTGCTCATCCAGTCAGCCACACACCTTCACCACCAACTTCAGCACATCACGGGGTAAACGTCAGCAGGCCATTCTGAAACTCATATGTTTGGGGGACAGGCCCCACACCGCACAGGAGTTGTGGCGGGGTATAGAACAACAGACCGACGAGTGGTTGCTGCCGGTGAGCCTCAAGCCCGGCCTGGTGGTGTGCGATAATGGGCGAAATCTCGTTGCAGCTCTGGGACTAGCCGGTTTGACGCACATCCCTTGCCTGGCGCATGTGCTGAATTTGGTGGTGCAGAAGTTCATTCGCAACTACCCCGACATGTCAGAGCTGCTGCATAAAGTGCGGGCCGTCTGTTCGCGCTTCCGGCGTTCACACCCTGCCGCTGCTCGCCTGTCGGCGCTACAGCGTAACTTCGGCCTTCCCGCTCACCGCCTCATATGCGACGTGCCCACCAGGTG
Source organism: Bufo bufo (assembly GCF_905171765.1). Lineage (NCBI taxonomy): Eukaryota > Metazoa > Chordata > Amphibia > Anura > Bufonidae > Bufo > Bufo bufo. The sequence goes on along the minus strand of NC_053389.1, from coordinate 624,386,472 downwards.
GAACTCCACCTTGCATATGCTGGACAGACTGTGCGAGCAGCAGCAGGCCATAGTCGAGTTTCAGCTGCAGCACGCACGGGCCAGTCGCACTGCGGATCAGACCCACTTCACCACCAATGACTGGCCCTCCATGTGAGACCTGTGTGCCCTGTTGCGCTGTTTCGAGTACTCCACCAACATGGCCAGTGGCGATGACGCCGTTATCAGCGTTACAATACCACTTCTATGTCTCCTTGAGAAAACACTTAGGGCGATGATGGAAGAGGAGGTGGCCCAGGAGGAAGAGGAGGAAGAGGGGTCATTTTTAGCACTTTCAGGCCAGTCTCTTCGAAGTGACTCAGAGGGAGGTTTTTTGCAACACCAGAGGCCAGGTACAAATGTGGCCAGACAGGGCCCACTACTGGAGGACGAGGAGGACGAGGAGGAGGTGGAGGAGGATGAGGATGAAGCATGTTCACAGCGGGGTGGCACCCAAAGCAGCCGGGCCCATCACTGGTGCGTGGCTGGGGGGAAACACAGGACGATGACGATACGCCTCCCTAAGAGGACAGCTTGTCCTTACCTCTGGGCAGCCTGGCACACATGAGCGACTACATGCTGCAGTGCCTGCGCAACGACAGCAGAGTTGCCCACATTTTAACGTGTGCGGACTACTGGGTTGCCACCCTGCTGGATCCCCGGTACAAAGACAATGTGCCCACCTTACTTCCTACACTGGAGCGTGATAGGAAGATGCGCGAGTACAAGCGCACGTTGGTAGACGCGCTACTGAGAGCATTCCCAAATGTCACAGGGGAACCAGTGGAAGCCCAAGGCGAAGGCAGAGGAGGAGCAAGAGGTCGCCAACGCAGCTGTGTCACGCCCAGCTCCTCTGAGGGCAGGGTTAGCATGGCAGAGATGTGGAAAAGTTTTGTCAACACGCCACAGCTAAGTGCACCACCACCTGATACGGAACGTGTTAGCAGGAGGCAACATTTCACTAACATGGTGGAACAGTACCTGTGCACACCCCTCCACGTACTGACTGATGGTTCGGCCCCATTCAACTTCTGGGTCTCCAAATTGTCCACGTGGCCAGAGCTAGCCTTTTATGCCTTGGAGGTGCTGGCCTGCCCGGCGGCCAGCGTTTTGTCTGAACGTGTATTCAGCACGGCAGGGGTCGTCATTACAGACAAACGCAGCCGCCTGTCTACAGCCAATGTGGACAAGCTGACGTTCATAAAAATGAACCAGGCATGGATCCCACAGAACCTGTCCATCCCTTGTGCAGATTAGATATTAACTACCTCCCCTTAACAATATATTATTCTACTCCAGGGCACTTCCTCATTCAATACTATTTTTAATTTCATTTTACCATTATATTGTGGGGCAACCCAAAGTTGAATGAACCTCTCCTCTGTCTGGGTGCCGGGGCCTAAATGTGTGACAGTGGCCTGTTCCAGTGGTGGGTGACGTGAAGCCTGATTCTCTGCTATGACATGAATACAGATTCTGCGCTGACATAAGGCCAGATTCTCTGTTACGGGACCGCCCTCCTCTGCCTGGGTGCCTGGGCCTAAATATGTGACAGTGGCCTGTTCCAGTGGTGGGTGACGTGAAGCCTGATTCTCTGCTATGACATGAATACAGATTCTGCGCTGACATAAGGCCAGATTCTCTGTTACGGGACCGGTCTCCTCTGCCTGGCTGCCTGGGCCTAAATGTGTGACAGTGGCCTGTTCCAGTGGTGGGTGACGTGAAGCCTGATTCTCTGCTATGACATGAATTCAGATTCTACGCTTACATCAGGCCAGATTCTCTGTTACGGGACCGCTCTCCTCTGTCTGGGTGCCGGGGCCTAAATGTGTGACAGTGGCCTGTTCCAGTGGTGGGTGACGTGAAGCCTGATTCTCTGCTATGACATGAATACAGATTCTGCGCTGACATAAGGCCAGATTCTCTGTTACGGGACCGCTCTCCTCTGTCTGGGTGCCGGGGCCTAAATGTGTGACAGTGGCCTGTTCCAGTGGTGGGTGACGTGAAGCCTGATTCTCTGCTATGACATGAATACAGATTCTGCGCTGACATAAGGCCAGATTCTCTGTTACGGGACCTCTCTCCTCTGCCTGGGTGCCTGGGCCTAAATGTGTGACAGTGGCCTGTTCCAGTGGTGGGTGAAGTGAAGCCTGATTCTCTGCTATGACATGAATACAGATTCTGCGCTGACATAAGGCCAGATTCTCTGTTACGGGACCGCTCTCCTCTGTCTGGGTGCCGGGGCCTAAATGTGTGACAGTGGCCTGTTCCAGTGGTGGGTGACGTGAAGCCTGATTCTCTGCTATGACATGAATACAGATTCTGCGCTGACATAAGGCCAGATTCTCTGTTACGGGACCTCTCTCCTCTGCCTGGGTGCCTGGGCCTAAATGTGTGACAGTGGCCTGTTCCATTGGTGGGTGACGTGATGCCTGATTCTCTGCTATGACATGAAGACAGATTCTGCGCTGACATAAGGCTAGATTCTCTGTTACGGGACCGCTCTCCTCTGTCTGGGTGCCGGGGCCTAAATGTGTGACAGTGGCCTGTTCCAGTGGTGGGTGACGTGAAGCCTGATTCTCTGCTATGACATGAATACAGATTCTGCGCTGACATAAGGCCAGATTCTCTGTTACGGGACCTCTCTCCTCTGCCTGGGTGCCTGGGCCTAAATGTGTGACAGTGGCCTGTTCCAGTGGTGGGTGACGTGAAGCCTGATTCTCTGCTATGACATGAATACAGATTCTGCGCTGACATAAGGCCAGATTCTCTGTTACGGGACCGCTCTCCTCTGTCTGGGTGCCGGGGCCTAAATGTGTGACAGTGGCCTGTTCCAGTGGTGGGTGACGTGGAGCCTGATTCTCTGCTATGACATGAAGACAGATTCTGCGCTGACATAAGGCCAGATTCTCTGTTACGGGACCGCTCTCCTCTGTCTGGGTGCCGGGGCCTAAATGTGTGACAGTGGCCTGTTCCAGTGGTGGGTGACGTGAAGCCTGATTCTCTGCTATGACATGAAGACTGATTCTGCGCTGACATGAAGCCAGATTCTCTGCTATGGCATGAAGAGACTTATTCTCTGCTGACATGAAGCCAGATTCTTTGCTATGGCATGAAGAGACTGATTCTCTGCTGACGTGAAGCCAGATTCTCTGCTATGGGACCTCTGTCCAATTGATATTGGTTCATTTTTATTTTTTTTATTTTTATTTTAATTCATTTCCCTATCCACATTTGTTTGCAGGGGATTTACCTACAATTTTGCTGCCTTTTGCAGCCCTCTAGCTCTTTCCTGGGCTGTTTTACAGCCTTTTTAGTGCCCAAAAGTTCGGGTCTCCATTGACTTCAATGGGGTTCGGGTTCGGGACGAAGTTCGGTTCGGGTTCGGATCCCGAACCCGAACATTTCCGGGAAGTTCGGCCGAACTTCTCGAACCCGAACATCCAGGTGTTCGCTCAACTCTAGTCACTAGCAATTTACCAATTTTTTTTTTTTATGAATCCATGTTTAACAGAGTACCTTTTTTCCATCTGTCTTATTCTTTTGATTGTCAGTCTTGTCATTTCTTCAAAAAATCGATTCTTATGATATGTAAATGACGCTGTAAGGAGCCCAGAGGGGCGTTCTTCTTTCTCCACGGTGCCCAGGAACGCCCCTCTGAAGTGCCGTGCCCGGCTAAATTTGAAAACTAATAACGCCTCCAAGTTCATCTAAATCGCCTACCAGAGGCGTGGCTAAGTGCTCAACACCCCTCCTCCTCAGCGCCGCGCTCTGCGGCAAACACCCCGATCCTCCTCTCGCCGGCATCCCAAATCCCGCAGGCGCAGTGCCAGCGATTGCCTGCGCTATGATAAGATGACACACGGCACTGCGCCTGCGCGGGATTTGGGATGCCGGCGAGAGGAGGATCGGGGTGTTTGCCGCAGAGCGCGGCGCTGAGGAGGGGGGGTGTTGAGCACTTAGCCTCGCCTCTGGGAGGCGATTTAGATGAACTTGGAGGCGTTATTAGTTTTCAAATTTAGCCGGGCACGGCACTTCAGAGGGGCGTTCCTGGGCACCGTGGAGAAAGAAGAACGCCCCTCTGGGCTCCTTACAGCGTCATTTACATATCATAAGGATCGATTTTTTGAAGAAATGACAAGACTGACAATCAAAAGAATAAGACAGATTGGAAAAAGGTGCTCTGTTAAACATGGATTCATGAAAAAAAAATTGGGGTAAATTGCTAGTGACAGATTCCCTTTAAGTAAATGTCTCAGATCTCCCCACTCAGTACCTGCTTCAGATGCCCTATATAATGCATATGCATATACATAAAAGAACACTTAAAGGGGATGTTCATCCTTGGGGCCTTTTGGGTAGAACCCCCCAGCACAGCTGGACATGCAAAGAGAGTCATACCTAATCCCCCCTCTGGTTCCAGGTCCTTCGTGCCCCTAATGCTGCAGATCTCCAGCTTCCCTGCGTCAAAATCTGGTTCGACGCGGGTCACGTGGCCACTGCAGCCATGTCACTGGGTCATGTGACACACGGGGGACAAGTCATAACTGGGGCCAGTCATTGGCTGCATGGGCCATGTAACCTACATCAAACTTAATGTTGATTCAAGGAGACTGGAGATCTGCAGTGGTGGCAGGGTAGCAAAGAAGCCAAAACCCAGCGGCAGGGATCAAGTAAGTATGACTCCCTCCACAGATCTGGCCACGCCTAGGGAATATATGCTCAAAAGGTCCCTGCAGGTGAATAATCCCTTTAAGTGTTCTCTCTTTGAGAACGCATAGTGGAGGGAATGAAGGTGGATATTGATATACAAATATACTAATCTGGAGTCAGCGGCAGACAGTGGCGTCGCCAGGGGGGGGCCACGGACCCCCCTACATCATGTTGTTCCCCTCCAACTAAAATGCCCCCCCCCCCCCTAAGTGAGCCGCCGCCGCCGCCGCCGCCGGGCACAGGGAGATGAGCCCCTCCATTGCGCTCATCTCCATTGCTCCATTGTAATCTGCCTGTGCCAGCGGAGGTGCAGGGGAGGGAGAGGCGTGTCCCTTCCCCTTCCTCTGATAGGCTGCAGGCACTAGGCCGGCAGCCTATCAGAGGCCGGCGCAGACGGGGCGATGACGTCATCGCGCCGCCTGAGCCTTACAGCGCGGGACACAGGAAGAGTCTGCATCGCATCGCTGACACTGAGGTAAGTATAAGTGTTTTTTTTTTTTTTTTTTTTTTTTTACAATAGTGTTACTGGCACATTGGGGGGACTTATTACAATGGGGGGGGGACAGACGGACTTAATACTGGCACATGATGGGGGGGGACTTATTACAATGGGGGGGCTTATTACAATGGGGGGGCTTATTACAATGGGGGGGACTTAATACTGGCACATGATGATGGGGGACTTAATATTGGCACATGATGGGGGGACTTAATACTGGCAGATGATGGGGGGGGACTTATTACAATGGGGGGGGCTTATTACAATGGGGGGGCTTATTACAATGGGGGGGACTTAATACTGGCACATGATGGGGGCTTAATACTGGCACATGATGGGGGGGGCTTAATACTGGCACATGATGGGGGGGCTTAATACTGGCACGTAATGGGGGGGCTTAATACTGGCACGTAATGGGGGGGCTTATTACTGGCATGTAATGGGGGGCTTATTACTAGCACATAATGGGGGGGCTTATTACTGGCACGTGATGGGGGGCTTATTACTGGCACATTGGGGGGCTTATTACTGGCACGTGATGGGGGCTTATTACTGGCACGTGATGGGGGCTTATTACTGGCACGTGATGGGGGGCTTATTACTGGCACGTAATGGGGGGCTTATTACTAGCACGTAATGGGGGGGCTTATTACTGGCACGTGATAGGGGGCTTATTACTGGCACGTGATGGGGGGCTTATTACTGGCACGTGATGGGGGCTTATTACTGGCACGTGATGGGGGACTTAATACTGGCACATGATGGGGGGGACTTAATACTGGCACATGATGGGGGGGCTTAATACTGGCACATGATGGGGGGGCTTAATACTGGCACATGATGGGGGGGCTTAATACTGGCACGTAATGGGGGCTTATTACTGGCACATTGGGGGGCTTATTACTGGCACATTGGGGGGCTTATTACTGGCACGTGATGGGGGCTTATTACTAGCACGTAATGGGGGGGCTTATTACTGGCACGTGATGGGGGCTTATTACTGGCACATTGGGGGGCTTATTACTGGCACGTGATGGGGGGCTTATTACTGGCACGTGATGGGGGGCTTATTACTGGCACGTGATGGGGGCTCTTGTTACTGGCACGTGATGGGGGCTTATTACTGGCACATTGGGGGGCTCTTGTTACTGGCAGTGGCACGTTATTGAGGGCACTTATTACTGGCACATTATTGGTGGGCACTATAGGGGCATATACTGAGGCCACAAAGAAGGGGTGTTTTATATGGGGGGCTCTGTACAGTAGCATTTTATACTGGGACACATTATGGTGGGTACTATGGAGAAGGGTAGACAGGAGTACTATGGAGTCATCTACGGGGGGCACTAAGAAGAGGTATTTTATACTTGCAAATTATGGGGGACACTGAGGGCATCTACTGGGGCACGATATATGGGGCATTTTATACTGGTACATTATGTGGGGCACTAGCAGGAAGGGGGAGAGGAGCACTATGGGGGCATTTACTGGGGCACTATATAGGGGTATTTTATACTGGCACATTATGGGGGACATTAGCTCAACTGGGGGCATAAGGGGGTATGTTTTGCACATTATAAGGAGAATTATTTCTACTGGGGGGCATTATGGTGGGTTTTATTACTCCCCCATGGTATGACCCCCTAGTAGCAGCACCAGCCTCTCCCTGTTCTGCTATCCCTCTGCCCCTTCTCCAAATCCTTATTATGAAATCTTTCTCATTAGGATAAAACACAACATCAGCTCCGCCGAGCCCCCGGCCAAAGTGTTGAATTGGTGTCCGAGATCCCCAAGGGCCAAGCCAAGTAACTGTAAGTGTTCATGTGAAATATGTTTATTTTATATATGTACACTCCTGTGAGAGGCGGGGAGGGAGATCTGTGGATGACACTGTTATAGGGAGGGAGATCTGTGGATGACACTGTCATGGGATGGATCTGTGGATGACACATATAGCATAAGATGCTATATACGGTATGTGGCATCCACAAATCCCCCCCATAGCAGTGTCATCCACAGATCCCCCTCTCTATAAAAGTGTCATCCACAGACAGCTGGACTTTTCTTCCCTGTTGCGGTTTTAGGTATTGGGTAAAGTATTGCAGCATTTCTAAGCGTACTTGTGTAAATGTATCGTTGTTATAGCTGCCCCCCCCCTACTTTTGTCCTGGCCCCCAGTGTGCCCCCCCAAAATTTGAAAGCTAGAGACGCCACTGGCGGCAGATTTTCCATATATGTATTGTATTTAATTGGGCTTGATGGAGGTCACAGATTACCTTTAAGGTTGTCATCTGAGATCAAGGCAATAAAAGGGAACACCTGTTGATAATCAACACTGTTAAGGGAACTTTTGTGGCTTAGTACTAGGAATGTTGGGGTCAATGATAATGAAAGAAAGGTAATGGTAACGCTAAGGTATTGTCACAGCTGTGTCATTGTCTGGTGGTAGTGGATCATGACACTTTTGGGATAGGATGAGGGTGGTGTTAGGAGGTGAACTGCTCCCCTTATCCCGGTATCCAGGCCTAGTTGCTTTCCCAAATTCCCTACATTGTATGGTGGGGAGTTCTCCCCCACTCTCCACCTTGACAGTATGTTCCACAAGGAGACCCTCACGAACAGGTGAAACATCTAGAGAGGAGCAAAGCTCCTTCTCCTACAAAGGCAGACAAACAACTGACCTCAAACTCACAAATCCCACATAAGAAGAACCATGAGGCCACACCCAGCTTGCCTTGCACACACCTTAACCCCGTACACACCAAAATGGGAAGGAACACTAAAAGGGGAAGTGACCACACATTCTAAAACAAGCATGCATGGCAAAAGTGTCATGGTCCACTACCACCAGACCATGACACAGCCATGACAGGTGTTGCATAAGACAGACGCTTGGGGTATACTTCTCTTTCTTACTGAAATGTCTTGGGTTGTGTAGTGACATTGCCATGGTTGGCCTCCCCCCGGGGCCCTCTCTATAGCATGCATCCCAGGTGTAGGATATGCAGAGTGGTATGTTGTGGCCTAAAATGTCTCTTTATGTGTGTCACGGTGCTCCTACCTGGACACGACTGGACCCTAGGCTTTGGCTCTGAAGCAATAAATAGGGGGAATAATTGAGGAGTTCAATGGCAGCTTTACTTTGAATAAACATTTCTTCATACAGTTTACAGGCTTTGTCTTTGTTCCAGCAGGCTTTAGCATTAAACTGGCAGGCAAACTCAACTCTGCTATATCCTTCTCTCACTCTGCTGTACTGACAAGCTGACTTGGTAACTTGGCTTCTTCTTTATGCCGCACTTCACTTTTTAGTCGGACTTATCTTCAGCCAAGGGATAGGTTAGAATCCTGGCAGCTCCAACATGGGGTCTCAACTAGCACAAACCAGAACTGCCTCTCCTCCTTCTGGTAGCAAGCAGGACTGGCCCACTTCTGACCAAAAAGGGGGGGGGGGATGGAGTGGTAAGTTCCATTCTATCTAACTATAGCTCAGCTGTGTTTGCTGCCACCTGTTGGTGAACCAGGCACATTACATGAACAGTTACATAACATTATTATAAATGCACAGAGTTGAGGGACCTGGTTTTGCCGGGACAGGGTTTTGCGAATTTAATCTAGTCAGAACTGACATTTTTATGCTGCCCTCACCAGTTTCCAAAAAGGAGGCATGGCGAGGGTGGAGCATGCGCAGGGCCACCGGTAACTGTAAATTTAACATCAAAAACTCCAGAAACTGGAGTAAGTGATGACAGAAATCTATGCCATCTATAAGGCTAGGTTCACACCTGAGCGTTTTACAGCACGTTGCTACGCGTTGTAAAACGCTCAACAGGCAAAAACCAATGTTTCCCTATGGGCATGGTTCTCACCTGAGCGTTTTACAGCGCGTATGAACGCGCTGTAAAACGCCCTACACCCCAAGAAGTACAGGAGCTTCTTTGGGGCGTATTGTCGCGTGTTCCCGCCCATAGACTTCAGCGGGAACGCTCCTAAATGGGCGTTTGCTTGTTTCCGCCTTTAAAAACGCCCGATAAAAATGCCCGATAAAAACGCCTGTAAAAAGCGCTTTTCGAATACGCTCAGGTGTGAACCCAGCCTAAGGTGCGGTAAATTTCAGTCTGGCACACAGATTGCCGGACAAGGTATTTAATTTATGAGAAGGCCTGACTCTCGTCGTAATTTTATGCCTCGTCAAGGGCCCATCAAGTCTGGTATAGCAAATGCCAATCTTGATAAATCAGGACTACATCTAAAGTTTAAAAAAGAGTTCTAAAATAAAAGTTCTCAAGCATTTGGTGAAATGCAACCTACTTCAGTGTACTTATAAAGATGTTATCAATAAAACTCAACAAATATCAATAGCAACTATTGTGGTGCAATAATTCCATCAACTAGCTATACAAGACTAGAAGTCGTGAATAAACAATAGGCACAAGCACGTGCATTATTCATCACAGTGCTAAGTCCATTGTCATTATTTTTGGCAGTTTTCTTATATATACCTGGAAATGAATAGTTCCTTGAGTAGTATGAATAGCTCCTTGAGTAATTAATTTGTTTTGGAACCAATTATCTAACATTTAGACCAAAGTTCCCCGACCTGTGGCTTTCCAGCTGTTGCAAAACTACAACTCCCATCATGCCCTGACAGCCTGCAGCTAACAGTGCAGGATGCAAGTTGTAGTTTTGCAACAGCTGGAGAACTACAGGCTGGAGATCACTGATCTGGACCTTCCTCCATTTAGTTACATCTCTCCTGCACTTTGACTTCTATGGGAAGTTTAGTGGCTGCTGCCAGCATTTTGTATAGCTTAAGGGTTTTTTGTTTAAAGAATAAGTTGTTCCCTTAGGATTGGAAATGCTGGCACTGACCTGTTGAGAACTTCATTGTTGTAGAAGACAGAGATGTATGAAACCGTCAAAGATAAAATCTTTGCTGCCCACAGTAACTAATCCCAGCACATATTTCATTTTCTATTCTTCTCTTGAAAATTGAAGGTTATGCTGTGATTTATTGCTATGGGCAACATAGACAGTTTTTTTCTTTTTGGAAAGTTTTAATAAATTTCCTTTCCAGTGAATTTCCAGGCTTGGACAGAGCACTTGGTGAAACACCTACTGTATTATGTGCTTACTCAATGACGGCAGCAACTATCCCTGCATGTTGCCATATAATCATTACCAGACAAGTCGACCTGGGAAAGCCCTTCACTGGGTGGTATTCGAAGAGCAAGTGGTAGCAAAAAATGGCAGTGACCTTAATAGGAGTGGTCTATTTTTTAAGATACAGTAGATAGTAGCATAGATACAGTACCATTGCCATACCAAGCTCATTATTAACACAGCACCAGATGCAATCTAATGACATAAATACAGCAAAAACCAAGCTCAGCACCTATATACTGCACCAGAATCAACTTCAGGGTATATATATATCAGACACATGCAAACACTAGAAACATGAATAAATGTAAACTGCATTACTGCTATACTTACTATATTGAAACTGGAAGCTCTTTGCACACATTTGTTTAAAATTGTGTGTGGCCCATCGACCAGACACAAGGTGGCTTCCAAAAGACGGGACCTACACTATCAAAATTGCCTCTCTTGGGCTTTTGGCCTACAAAATCTCAGGGTAATGTAGAATCCAGCTATATCACACTCTGATTAAAAGCCCTGGGCATATGAGTGGTAGTGCACAGAGTCCCTGTCTATGATTCAGGGCATGTCTTCCTGCTCCCCCTGTGCTTGGGTAGGAGGTGGGGGCAGGCCCCTTACACAGTCCATGTTCTGCTGGCAGTCACAGTTCCCGCTTGCAGCCTAGAGTACTCTGTCTGCTGGATGCTGGTTGCCTTGCCAATCAGCATTTAGCAGTGCTGTGCTAGCAGTGGCAGAGATTGGTTCTGATTGGCTAGCCTAGCAGCGCGCCCAGCAGGGCAACTTGAGCAGGCAGAGTGGAGGGACTAGTATTGCTGCTGGCCTTGCTGTGACCTGACCTGAATGCCATGACCGGGGACCAACCTCCAGACATCAGTCATCCTGATCTCATCTCATCCAGGCTTCAGTTTATGTGGCAATTTACTCTGCCTGCCACTCTGCCACACAGTGACAGCAACAGCAAGTGCACAGTAAGTTAGCAACAGTGTGCACTGACATGTCAAAGTTCATGAGTTAGGGGACAGTATTCACTATAAGTACCAATAGCAGGCACAGTTCATTTATAGGGGGTGGGTCAATGGTTGCATACATAAACAGCAGAGCAGACAGCAGGCACAGTCCATAAGGAGGGGCTAAGGTGGCACCATAGCTCCCCCTTATGATCTGTGCCTGCTGTCTGCTTATGTGCGCCCCATAGCCTCACACCATTTTGAACTGTGTCTGGTGTGGTGCCGATTATATAGTGCGCCACCATAGCTGCCCCCTCCATGAACTGTGTCTGCTGTGGTGCCTTTTATATAGTGCACCACCATAGCCGCCCCATGAACTGTGTCTGCTGTGCTGCCTATTATATAGTGTGCCACCATAGTCGCACCCCCATAAAGTGTATCTGCTGTGCTGCCTGTTATATAGTGTGCCACCATAGTCGCACCCCCATAAACTGTATATGCTGTGCTGCCTATGGCCTCATGCACACGACCGTTTTTCGGGTCCGCAAAAACTGCGGCTCGGGTGCGGATCCATTCACTTCAATGGGGCCGCAAAAGATGCAGACAGCACTCCGTGTGCTGTCCGCATCCGTTGCTCCGTTCTGTGGCCCAGCAAAAAAAATAGAACATGTCCTATTCTTGTCCGTTTTGCAGACAAGAATAGGCATTTCTACAATGGGCCGCCCCTTCCGTTCCGCAAATTGCGGAAGGCACACGGGCGGCTTCTGTTTTTTGCGTATCCGTGGTTTGCGGACCGCAAAAAAACGGAATGGTCGTGTGCATGTGTAGTGTACGGGGACTGTAATGCCCGTCACTACAAAAGGGTCACTTGGTGTGCTGTCGTCCCCCCTTATTTCTGGGGAAGTTGGTATATGTCATCTTTATAAAATGTCATGTAATGTAATGCTATGTATTTCCCTGTTACTGTGAAACTTGCATGTACAGGCCTGCTAGGGGTGTCATTTCAGCTCTTAGTCACTAGAGGGAGCTAGGGAGCCCTAGTTTATATAAGGCCCAGTCAGGGAAAGGAAAGTCAGTCTAAAGTTGGAGTCTAAGCAGTCTGCAGTCTAGTCTAAAGTCAGTCTACAGCAGTTGGAGACTAGACAATGTCAGAGTCAAGTCCAGGCCTGAAGCCTGCAGACCAGGAGAGGGTATTGCAGTCCCTGTAACCGGGTTCCAGATCCAAGAAGAAGGTTCCCCTCCTGAGTTCAGTTATGCAGAAGCAGGAAGACCACTGTTAAACAGCCTGGAGTTCAGAAGTTTCTAGAGTCTGAGGAAGCTGAGAGAGAGACAGGGGCAAGCTCAGAGAAGCAAGAGGTACTCAAGACAACAGAGGAGGTACTTTATAAAGATAAAACCAAGGATATACGCAAGAGCTAGGGTATTGGGCCTTGGAGAAGATTTTCTATGTCCCAGGATCAGTCAGGAATAGAGTGCAAGCTCCTGTACTGCAAGTCCTGTGTTTAACACTCTGAAGTCGCCTTGCTATATCTGTATTGCCTGCATCAAATGTACTGCAACAAACTGTCTGCAAAGGAACTGCGTTTCCAGCTATGGCCATGTTTGATGACTACTAAAGTTTGAGTTCTGCTTTAACATCACGTGGTTCCTCAGTTATTCCTGCTATCAGCAAACGGCGTGCCACCGTTTAATTGGCACTGGCGTCACGAACATTTCCTATCATCACCTGCCCTTGCAGAGAGTCAGCCGTCTCAGGTTAGTGTCTATTGCACTACAACACCCAGGAACATTTCTAAACACAACTTGAGTACGCTGCACATGAGGCCTATTATATAGTGAGCCACTATAGCAGCCCCTTCCCTACAAACTGTATCTTCTGTGCTGCCTATTATATAGTGCGCCACTATACAATAAGCAGCACATCAGGCACAGTTCAAGGCGGGTTTGGCAGTGACACTATATAATAATCACACAGTTAATTAGGTAAGACTATGTGAACTTTTGTGATCAGATTCTGGTATTACGTTCCAGCATAGGAGCAGAATTACCTGAATCTACGTATCCACCATATGCTGAACACTGCCGCCACCCACTTGATTGCATTAATTATAATGGGGTCAGCTGGGTTCCATTGTGAGTAGGTGAGTCAAAACAGATACCATTTCCATAGTCAGGTTAACCTCAGTCTGTCCAGCATGTGCAAGGTGGAGTTCCACCTGGTGGGCACGTCGCATATGAGGCGGTGAGCGGGAAGGCCGAAGTTACGCTGTAGCGCAGACAGGCGAGCAGCGGCAGGATGTGAACGCCGGAAGCGCGAACAGACGGCCTGCACTTTATGCAGCAGCTCTGACATGTCGGGGTAGTTGCGAATGAACTTCTGCACCACCAAATTCAGCACATGCGCCAGGCAAGGGATGTGCGTCAAATCGGCTAGTCCCATTGCTGCAACGAGATTTCGCCCATTATCGCACACCACCAGGCCGGGCTTGAGGCTCACCGGCAGCAACCACTCGTCGGTCTGTTGTTCTATACCCCGCCACAACTCCTGTGCGGTGTGGGGCCTGTCCCCCAAACATATGAGTTTCAGAATGGCCTGCTGACGTTTACCCCGGGCTGTGCTGAAGTTGGTGGTGAAGGTGTGTGGCTGACTGGATGAGCAGGTGGAAGAAGAGGAGGAGGAAGCTGAGTAGGAGGAGGAGGAGGCAGGAGGCAAAAAATGTTGCCCTGCGATCCTTGGCGGCGGAAGGACGTGCGCCAAACAGCTCTCCGCCTGGGGCCCAGACGCCACTACATTTACCAAGTGTGCAGTTAGGGAGATATAGCGTCCCTGGCCGTGCTTACTGGTCCACGTATCTGTGGTTAGGTGGACCTTGCCACAGATGGCGTTGCGCAGTGCACACTTGATTTTATCGGATACTTGGTTGTGCAGGGAAGGCACGGCTCTCTTGGAGAAGTAGTGCCGGCTGGGAACAACATACTGTGGGACAGCAAACGACATGAGCTGTTTGATAAGCCAGTAGTTTAGAAATGCTGGCATTCAGGGCCAGGGATCGAGGGTGGCTAGGTGGGAATTTACGCTTTCTCTCAAATGTTTGTGAGATGGAGAGCTGAACGCTGCCGTGTGACATGGTTGAGATGCTTGGTGACGCAGGTGGTGGTGTTGGTGGTACATCCCATGTTTGCTGGGCGGCAGGTGCCAACGTTCCTCCAGAGGCGGAGGAAGAGGCCGAGGCGGCGGCAGCAGCAGAAGAGGCCGAGGGTGCAGCAGCAGAAGAGGTAGCAGGGGGAGCCTGAGTGACTTCCTTGTTTTTAAGGTGTTTACTCCACTGCAGTTCATGCTTTGCATGCAGGTGCCTGGTCATGCAGGTTGTGCTAAGGTTCAGAACGTTAATGCCTCGCTTCAGGCTCTGATGGCACAGCGTGCAAACCACTCGGGTCTTGTTGTCAGCACATTGTTCGAAGAAGTGCCATGCCAGGGAACTCCTTGAAGCTGCCTTTGGAGTGCTCGGTCCCAGATGGCAGCGGTCAGTAGCAGGCGGAGTCTCTTGGCGGCGGGTGTTCTGCTTTTGCCCACTGCTCCCTCTTTGTCTTTTGCTACGCTGTTGGCTCGGTCTCACCACTGCCTCTTCCGCCGAACTGTGAAAGTCAGTGGCACGACCTTCATTCCATGTGGGGTCTAGGACCTCATCGTCCCCTGCATCGTCTTCATCCCTGACCTCCTGTTCAGTCTGCACACTGCAGAAAGACGCAGCAGTTGGCACCTGTGTTTCGTCATAATCAGAGACGTGCTGAGGTGGTATTCCCATGTCCTCATCATCAGGAAACATAAGTGGTTGTGCGTTAGTGGATTCTATGTCTTCCACCGCTGGGGAAGGTCTAGGTGGATGCCCTTGGGAAACCCTGGCAGCAGAGTCTTCAAACAGCATAAGAGACTGCTGCATAACTTGAGGCTCAGACAGTTTCCCTGATATGCATGGGGGTGATGTGACAGACTGATGGGCTTGGTTTTCATGCGCCATCTGTGCGCTTTCTGCAGAAGACTGGGTGGGAGATAATGTGAACGTGCTGGATCCACTGTCGGCCACCCAATTGACTAATGCCTGTACCTGCTCAGGCCTTACCATCCTTAGAACGGCATTGGGCCCCACCAAATATGGCTGTAAATTCTGGCGGCTACTGGGACCTGAGGTAGTTGGGGGACTTGTGGCTGTGGCAGAACGGCCACGTCCTCTCCCAGCACCAGAGGGTCCACTAACACCACCACGACCATGTCCGCGTCCCTTACTAGATGTTTTCATCATTGTTACCGTTCACCACAATAAGAAAAATATTATTTGGCCCAATGTATTGAATTCAAATTCAGGCCTTTTTTTTACAGACACCTAACACTATCTGGCTATCTATTTAGGTACCGTATTACACTAATACAGGCACAGCAGTAATGACAGATTTAGCTGAATATAAATTTGAGGCCTATTATTTAGGCGCTGGGTGACAGGTATACGTTTACGGACAGAATTAGACTTGGATCTGCACAGTAGCGTGTGTGTGAAGTTATTGAGAACTACCCTATCAGCACCTTGAATCTAATATACCCTTTTAGGGATAGATTTAGAGTAGGCCTGATACAGCAGAAACCACTAATTTAGAGAATTGCAAAATTGGGAATTGTATTTCAACCCAGAACAAAAACTGTGCTTTGACGGACACTAAATAACTTGACCAGCTAAAGCAATAATGACAGATTTGGATGAATATAAATTTGAGGCCTATTTTTTAGGCGCTGGGTGACAGGTATACGTTTACACACAGAATTAGACTTGGAATTGAACAGTAGCGTGTGTGTGAAGTTATTGAGAATAACCCTATCTGCACCTTGAATCTTATATACCCTTTTAGGGATAGATTTAAAGTAGGCCTGATACAGCAGAAACCACTAATTTAGAGAATTGCAAAATTAGGAATTGTATTTCAACCCAGAACAAAAACTGTGCTTTGACGGACACTAAATAACTTGACCAGCTAAAGCAATAATGACAGATTTGGATGAATATAAATTTGAGGCCTATTTTTTAGGCGCTGGGTGACAGGTATACGTTTACACACAGAATTAGACTTGCAATTGAACAGTAGCGTGTGTGTAAAGTTATTGAGAATAACCCTATCTGCACCTTGAATCTTATATACCCTTTTAGGGATAGATATTAAGTAGGCCTGATACAGCAGAAACCACTAATTTAGAGAATTGCAAAATTGGGAATTGTATTTCAACCCAGAACAAAAACTGTGCTTTGACGGACACTAAATAACTTGACCAGCTAAAGCAATAATGACAGATTTGGATGAATATAAATTTGAGGCCTATTTTTTAGGCGCTGGGTGACAGGTATACGTTTACACACAGAATTAGACTTGGAATTGAACAGTAGCGTGTGTGTAAAGTTATTGAGAATAACCCTATCTGCACCTTGAATCTTATATACCCTTTTAGGGATAGATTTAAAGTAGGCCTGATACAGCAGAAACCACTAATTTAGAGAATTGCAAAATTGGGAATTGTATTTCAACCCAGAACAAAAACTGTGCTTTGACGGACACTAAATAACTTGACCAGCTAAAGCAATAATGACAGATTTGGATGAATATAAATTTGAGGCCTATTTTTTAGGCGCTGGGTGACAGGTATACATTTACACACAGAATTAGACTTGGAATTGAACAGTAGCGTGTGTGTAAAGTTATTGAGAATAACCCTATCTGCACCTAGAATCTTATATACCCTTTTAGGGATAGATATAAAGTAGGCCTGATACAGCAGAAACCACTAATTTAGAGAATTGCAAAATTGGGAATTGTATTTCAACCCAGAATAAAAACTGTGCTTTGACGGACACTAAATAACTTGACCAGCTAAAGCAATAATGACAGATTTGGATGAATATAAATTTGAGGCCTATTTTTTAGGCGCTGGGTGACAGGTATACGTTTACACACAGAATTAGACTTGGAATTGAACAGTAGCGTGTGTGTAAAGTTATTGAGAATAACCCTATCTGCACCTTGAATCTTATATACCCTTTTAGGGATAGATTTAAAGTAGGCCTGATACAGCAGAAACCACTAATTTAGAGAATTGCAAAATTGGGAATTGTATTTCAACCCAGAACAAAAACTGTGCTTTGACGGACACTAAATAACTTGACCAGCTAAAGCAATAATGACAGATTTGGATGAATATAAATTTGAGGCCTATTTTTTAGGCGCGGGGTGACAGGTATACGTTTACACACAGAATTAGACTTGGAATTGAACAGTATCGTGTGTGTAAAGTTATTGAGAATAACCCTATCAGCACCTTGAATCTTATATACCCTTTTAGGGATAGATATAAAGTAGGCCTGATACAGCAGAAACCACTAATTTAGAGAATTGCAAAATTGGGAATTGTATTTCAACCCAGAACAAAAACTGTGCTTTGACGGACACTAAATAACTTGACCAGCTAAAGCAATAATGACAGATTTGGATGAATATAAATTTGAGGCCTATTTTTTAGGCGCTGGGTGACAGGTATACGTTTACACACAGAATTAGACTTGGAATTGAACAGTAGCGTGTGTGTAAAGTTATTGAGAATAACCCTATCTGCACCTTGAATCTTATATACCCTTTTAGGGATAGATTTAAAGTAGGCCTGATACAGCAGAAACCACTAATTTAGAGAATTGCAAAATTGGGAATTGTATTTCAACCCAGAACAAAAACTGTGCTTTGACGGACACTAAATAACTTGACCAGCTAAAGCAATAATGACAGATTTGGATGAATATAAATTTGAGGCCTATTTTTTAGGCGCTGGGTGACAGGTATACGTTTACACACAGTATTAGACTTGGAATTGCACAGTAGCGTGTGTGTGAAGTTATTGAGAATAACTTTGTAACAGGCTCAGCTTGACCCTGATGTAGGATATAGCCAAAAAATAACCACACTATTGATGGTTAAATGCACTTGATGACAGCTTGACCCTGATGTAGGATATAGCCAAAAAATAACCACACTATTGATGGTTAAATGCACTTCGTGACAGGCTCAGCTTGCCCCTGATGTAGTATATGGCCAAAAAATAACCACACTATTGATGGTTAAATGCACTTGATGACAGCTTGACCCTGATGTAGGATATAGCCAAAAAATAACCACACTATTGATGGTTAAATGCACTTGGTGACAGGCTCAGCTTGCCTCTGATGTAGTATATGGCCAAAAAACAACCACACTATTGATGGTTAAATGCACTTTGTGACAGGCTCAGCTTGCCCCTGATGTAGTATATGGCCAAAAAATAACCACACTAATGATGGTTAAATGCACTTACTGACAGGCTCAGCTTGCCCCTGATGTAGTATATGGCCAAAAAATAACCACACTATTGATGGTTAAATGCACTTGATGACAGCTTGACCCTGATGTAGGATATAGCCAAAAAATAACCACACTATTGATGGTTAAATGCACTTGGTGACAGGCTCAGCTTGCCCCTGATGTAGTATATGGCCAAAAAATAACCACACTATTGATGGTTAAATGCACTTCGTGACAGGCTCAGCTTGCCCCTGATGTAGTATATGGCCAAAAAATAACCACACTATTGATGGTTAAATGCACTTCGTGACAGGCTCAGCTTGCCCCTGATGTAGTATATGGCCAAAAAATAACCACACTATTGAAGGTTAAATGCACTTGATGACAGCTTGACCCTGATGTAGGATATAGCCAAAAAATAACCACACTATTGATGGTTAAATGCACTTGTGACAGGCTCAGCTTGCCCCTGATGTAGTATATGGCCAAAAAATAACCACACTATTGATGGTTAAATGCACTTGGTGACAGGCTCAGCTTGCCCCTGATGTAGTATATGGCCAAAAAATAATCACTATTGATGGTTAAATGCACTTGATGACAGCTTGACCCTGATGTAGGATATAGCCAAAAAATAACCACACTATTGATGGTTAAATGCACTTGGTGACCGGCTCAGCTTGCCCCTGATGTAGTATATGGCCAAAAAATAACCACACTATTGATGGTTAAATGCACTTGGTGACAGGCTCAGCTTGCCCCTGATGTAGTATATGGTCAAAAAATAACCACACTATTGATGGTTAAATGCACTTGATGACAGCTTGACCCTGATGTAGGATATAGCCAAAAAATAACCACACTATTGATGGTTAAATGCACTTGGTGACAGGCTCAGCTTGCCCCTGATGTAGTATATGGCCAAAAAATAACCACACTATTGATGGTTAAATGCACTTGGTGACAGGCTCAGCTTGCCCCTGATGTAGTATATGGCCAAAAAATAACCACACTATTGATGGTTAAATGCACTTCGTGACAGGCTCAGCTTGCCCCTGATGTAGTATATGGCCAAAAAATAACCACACTATTGAAGGTTAAATGCACTTGATGACAGCTTGACCCTGATGTAGGATATAACCAAAAAATAACCACACTATTGATGGTTAAATGCACTTGGTGACCGGCTCAGCTTGCCCCTGATGTAGTATATGGCCAAAAAATAACCACACTATTGATGGTTAAATGCACTTGGTGACAGGCTCAGCTTGCCCCTGATGTAGTATATGGTCAAAAAATAACCACACTATTGATGGTTAAATGCACTTGATGACAGCTTGACCCTGATGTAGGATATAGCCAAAAAATAACCACACTATTGATGGTTAAATGCACTTGGTGACAGGCTCAGCTTGCCCCTGATGTAGTATATGGCCAAAGAATAACCACACTATTGATGGCTAAATGCACTTGATGACAGCTTGACCCTGATGTAGGATATAGCCAAAAAATAACCACACTATTGATGGTTAAATGCACTTGGTGACCGGCTCAGCTTGCCCCTGATGTAGTATATGGCCAAAAAATAACCACACTATTGATGGTTAAATGCACTTTGTGACAGGCTCAGCTTGCCCCTGATGTAGTATATGGTCAAAAAATAACCACACTATTGATGGTTAAATGCACTTGATGACAGCTTGACCCTGATGTAGGATATAGCCAAAAAATAACCACACTATTGATGGTTAAATGCACTTGGTGACAGGCTCAGCTTGCCCCTGATGTAGTATATGGCCAAAAAATAACCACACTATTGATGGTTAAATGCACTTCGTGACAGGCTCAGCTTGCCCCTGATGTAGTATATGGCCAAAAAATAACCACACTATTGATGGTTAAATGCACTTGGTGACAGGCTCAGCTTGACCCTGATGTAGGATATAGCCAAAAAATAACCACACTATTGATGGTTAAATGTACTTGGTGGCCACTTGTGCTGGCGCACCACAAGACACAAAATGGCCGCCGATCAACCCAGAAAAAAGTGAATGAAAAACGCTCTGGGCAGCCTAAAAACAGTGAGCAATTGAATAGCAGCAGTTCAATGATCCACAGCTGTAGATCGATCACTGAATTAAGTCTTTTGGAGGAGTTAATCACTGCCTAATCTCGCCCTAAGATCGCAGCTGCAACCTCTCACTACACTTGTAACAGCAGAGTGACGTGCAGCGCTACGTGACCCAAGCTTATATAGAGGCTGGGTCACATGCTGCACTGGCCAATCACAGCCATGCCAATAGTAGGCATGGCTGTGACGGCCTCTTGGTGCAAGTAGTATGATGCTTGTTGATTGGCTGCTTTGCAGCCTTTCAAAAAGCGCCAAGAAAGCGCCGAACACCGAACCCGAACCCGGACTTTTACAAAAAAGTGTTCGGGTTCGGGTCCGTGTCACAGACACCCCAAAATTCGGTACGAACCCGAACTATACAGTTCGGGTTCGCTCATCCCTACTAGTAACCAATATTCAAAACACATTCCCCACCACTCATATATATGATGTTTAGTACACATGTACACAACAAAGAAGTTCGAGGAGTCAATCATAGAAAAGAAGCAAAGGGAACTTTGTCATTGAGACCATGTGGTATTTGAGTCTGAAGTTTAATTATCCATTTGCTCTCGACCTGTTCCAGGTGTCTGAAAAGGTCACCACCCCTAGAGCCCAGATTCACTCTGTCAATACCATGGAACTTCAGGTCCTGCCATCGATTGTTATGTTTGAGGCGAAAATGTCGCGCAACTGGTTTGAGTTTCACAATCCTTTCTTTGTCATGATTACAAATTTTAGATGCAGTTCGTATATCACTTTGATGTTCCTGGATACGTATGCGAAGTTCCCGTGTTGTCATACCTATATAAATTAGTCTGCACAGACATGTCGCATAATGTACAACACCAGATGTGCTGCAATTAATGAAGAGCACAATCTTATACATAAATTGTCCAGATGAATCGCAAAAAGTTCATGTTTTAATCATGACCTTACAAATGCTGCAATGTCCACAAGATGTCGACCCCCATTTTGGCCCTTTTAATCGAGATAGAAAATCTTGAGGTTTAGGTGGGACATAGTGGCTGGATACCAGAATGTCATTGAGATTTTTGCTACGACGGGCAACAAATGCAGGAGTGGAGGTAAGAACAGGATCAAGGATGTGATCCGTCCTCAAAATAGGCCAAAATTTAGTGAAGGTTTTTGTGATGTTATTCCATTGTACATTATAATCAGTGATCATACAAACCGATTGCGATCTATCAGATGTTTTACGATGTTTAGTTGTAAGCAGAGTCTGCCGAGGTGTATTTAGGGCCCATTGGTAGCCCCGTTCAATAACCACTGGTTGATACCCTCTTTGCTCAAAACGTTGTCGAAGTAGCATTGACTCCAGTTTGCAGGGCTCCATTTGCAGAAGTCTTGATATTGATGTCCAAAAACATCATTTCATGCTGAAATATAATCTGTGTCAGCCTAATGTTCCAATCATTCTTGTTAAGCCGTGTCAAAAATGCATTGAGTGCCATCCTGCACCCCTGCAAAATAAACAAAATATAGTTTTTTTATTTGGCAACGGAATACACGTTGGTTTTGGTAGTCAGAAACATCACGTCCGGAGCGGATGGGCGGGCTCAGGTGAGGTGCATTGGAGGCGTGACAGGCCACCAAGAGAATTACCGAATTAATGAGGTTTATGAAGCTTAACCTATCAGTAGACATGACGTAGTACCTCTATTCATTTAAAAGGCCAGTCCCACCACACCAGCCCCCTTGAAAAAGCTAACACGAAACGTGCGTTGGGGAT
Organism: Bufo bufo; assembly: GCF_905171765.1. Lineage (NCBI taxonomy): Eukaryota > Metazoa > Chordata > Amphibia > Anura > Bufonidae > Bufo > Bufo bufo. Next base: position 624,363,904 of record NC_053389.1, on the reverse strand, counting down.
TGGACTGGTGGTGTTCGTGTGCGGTGTCTAAGTTCGGTTGGTCAGTATCTGTTATGTGCTCATGATATTTTGCTGCCCTTATGCCTTATGTATTTTATGTGGTGTGCGTTATGTGACCTCACTAATATGGCAATGTGGTTTTGATGTATTGAGATTTGAATTTTGACATTATTTATTATTGAGCTTAAACTGTTTGGTCACACCAATTTTTACTATCAGAGGCTGACCATTAATAGTGCACTTGCACTTTATTATTGTACACCCACCACTCACCATCGGTCCTTTTGGTTTTTAATGTTTTTAAATGTCTTGTGGCTTGTGCTAATCATGTCTTTGTGAATTTTTTTTTAAAAATCATGTAATTTTGCGATTACTTTGTTTCCATATGTGTTTTTGTTCATTGAGTGACCCATTCATCTTTGATTGGTTTTCTTCCTTATATATAAGCCAAGATCTAACCAGAGACCCCCAATCTATGTTGGCTTTCCAACTCCCACTTCACTACTTTACTCCATTTTTGATGGAAGTATGATATAATTCTTAACTTGTGGAAACAGATAATTCTACCCCTAAGGCCTCTTTCACACTTGCGTTGTTGGGATCCGGCATGCACTTCCGTTGCCGGAGGTGCCCGCCGGATCCGGAAAAACGCAAGTGTACTGAAAGCATTTGAAGACGGAACCGTCTTCCAAATGCTTTCAGTGTTACTATTGCACCCAGGACGCTATTAAAGTCCTGGTTGCCATAGTAGGAGCGGGGAGCAGGGGAGCGGTATACTTACAGTCCGTGCGGCTCCCGGGGCGCTCCAGAATGACGTCAGAGCGCCCCATGCGCATGGATGACGTGATGCATGCGACACGTCATCCATGAGCGTGGGGCGCCCTGATGTCACTCTGGAGCGCCCGGGGAGCCGCACGGACGGTAAGTATGCTGCTCCCCTGCTCCCCGCTACACTTTACCATGGCTGTCAGGACTTTAGCGTCCCGGCAGCCATGGTAACCACTCTGGAAAAGCTAAATGTCGGCTCCGGCAATGCGCCGAAACGACGTTTAGCTTAAGGCCGGATCCGGATCAATGCCTTCCAATGGGCATTAATTCCGGATCCGGCCTTGCGGCAAGTGTTCCGGATTTTTGGCCGGAGCAAAAAGCGCCGCATCCTGCAGTATTTTCTCCGGCCAACAAACGTTCCGTTCCGGAACTGAAGACATCCTGATGCATCCTGAACGGATTTCTCTCCATTCAGAATGCATTAGGATAATCCTGATCAGGATTTTTCCGGCATAGAGCCCCGACGACGGAACTCTATGCCGGAAGACAATAAAGCAGGTGTGAAAGAGCCCTTACAAATACCCTGTATCTGTCATTTCATATACATCCAAACTCTCCTCTCAGTTGGCATTAATGATTGCTCATTAGTGTTGGGCGAGCATGCTCAGCCTAACATCATTTTGACTCGAGCATCGCGATGCTTGGCACATCGCAGTGTTCAGCTGGTTGAGTCTCCTCCCCGCATGTTTGTTGGCTGCTACGCAGCCAATAATTGTGCAGGGAAGTACTGGCACTCACTATAATGCCATAGCCATGTTGGTTATTGGCATTACAGTGATTGACTGGCCGGAACGCGTCATCAGGTGCTATATAGCACCCGATGACATGTGGTTCAGCTCAGTCTTAGTCAGGGGGAGCTGCAGCAGAAGAGACAGATAGTGTAGGGACAGGAATATATATTTTTTTTTTAGTCAGGGTTTAGTGTTGAAAGGTGTTATAGACCCAAAAGTCCTTTTAAGGACTATTGTTTTATCTGGCTGCAATATATATTATTAGCGCAACCTGTGCTAAATTGCGTGCAATTGTTTGGCTGCTGCAGACAGTGACACAACCTCTGCTACATCTGTAGTACCCATAGCATGTTTATTCCATTTGTTCAGCGTGGATGGGCCGAAGAGGGGGAAAAGGATGAGGAGATTGAGAGTCATCCTCCTGATGAGGACAGCAAAGTCTTGTCTGTTGGGACTCTGGCACACATGGCTGACTTTATGTTATGCTGCCTTTCCCGTGACCCTCGAGTTATGCGCATTTTGGCAAACACGATTACTGGTTGTTAACTCTTCTCGACCCCCACTACAAAGAGAACTTCTCATCTCTCATTCTTGTGGTGGAGAGGACTAGCAAAATGGTGCAATACCAGTCAATCCTTGTGGAAAAATTTCTCCAAAAATGTCCAGCTGACAACGCTGGCGGCAGAGTGCATAGTTCTTTGGGCAACCGAGGAGGGGAGACGAGGGGAACACACAGCAGTTCCAACAGAGGCAAGGCAACACTCTCCAAGGCCTGGGACAGTTTCATGACACCACGCCAGCACCCTCACCTGGATGCGCGGCCTAGTGTCCTGTTGAGCGAAAAGTTTTGGAAGATGGTGAAGGAGAACGTAGCAGACCAGTCCAGCATCCTCAGTGATCCCTCTGTGCCTTACAACTATTGGGTGTCCAAGCTGGACACGTGGCATGAACTGGCGCTCTATGCATTGGAGGTGCTGGCCTGCCCTGCCGCCAGAGTTTTGTCAGAGCGGGTATTTAGTGCTGCTGGCGGCATAATAACTGATAAGCGCATCTGCCTGTCAACTGAAAATGCTGACAGGTTGACTGTTATCAAAATGAACAAGGCCTGGATTCCCCCGACTTCTCTACTCCACCAGAGGAAAGCGGCTGAACATAAGGGCACTTTAAATGTGCCTTTTATGGTTTATTGAATACACTGTATTCCCATGCACCCCTTCCACCACTAAAAAGAGTATATGGTTCAATCTTCCTTTTCTCGTCCTCCTCCTCCTCCTTTATCATATCAACATGCTTATTCGGCTGCCCTTGCTCCTAATGTTTTAGAGGGTCAGCTCAGCAGCAGACCCTCACCCCTAATGTTTTAGAGGGTGACCAGCAGGCCCTCGCCCATAATGTTTTAGATGGTCAGATCCGCAGCAGGCCCTTGCCCCTAATGTTTTAGAGGGTCAGCTTAGCAGCAGACCCTCGCCCCTAATGTTTTAGATGGTCAGATCAGCAGCAGGCCCTCACCCCTTATGTTTTAGAGGGTCACCAGCAGGTCGTTGCTCCAAATGTTATGAGGGTCACCAGGAGGCCATCAATCATAATTTTTCAAGGATGTGTATGATGCTTTTTTTTGTGTGTAATAAAGGGTGGATTGGAGTGATGGTTCCTTGTAATATTTGGCAGCCCTTTCACTTAGTGCATAGGCTTTGTGAGTGTAGGAGTCCCACTACCTGAACAATTGTACCACAATGTGAATGAGGCCCTCCTTTATGTGATATACAGCTTGCATCGGAGTGCCTCTTTCTTGTAATTTTTGGCAGCACTTGCACTTTATATACAAGTAAATATACAGGAAAGAATGTTTCCTAACAATTTTTCCTCTAAAATAGATTTTATCTTTGGTTTTGTGCGTATTATTTTCAGTCTGTTAAAGTGGTGTACTACTCGGACAACATCATTCCCAGCAGCGATGGAGTCCAAGATGCATCTAGACATCCTCCTCATGCTGTTCCCGAACCATTTCAGTGGTGTTTCCATACATTTCTGACCTTTTCCTGTGAATCAGACACCCTCCCCTCTTCAGAGCAGGGGTGCCTGGTTTAATGCTCTGGTTCTCCCATTGACTTCCATTGTGGTCTGTAAAGCACCCGAACATCCCAAAGTTTTCTACTCGAGCACCAGAGCACCCAAGCACTTTGGTGCTCAAGCAACACTATTGCTCATACCTTTACAGCAGCATAATTAACCACGTTTGTATAATCACTAGACAGAAGAATAAAAAAAAGGAAAGTTCAGCAGCTCTCACCTTGCCCCTCCTTCAGCTGTGAGCACGGATACCCGAGTCAGGTGACGGCCAGCTATATGCAAAAAAAGGGTTTGTAGGAATCCAGCTCCACTTTAATAAAGGAATATAAATTTATTTTGCTTGCGGTAAAATCTCATCCATCAGTTTACTAAAATATCAGTCTTGTCTACGCGTTTCGGGCTATCAGAGACAATTCCAGCCATTCCTCATGACACCAAGGAAGGAAGGGCTGGAATTGTCTCTGATAGCCCGAAACGCGTAGACAAGACTGATATTTTTGTAAACTGATGGATGAGATTTTACCGCAAGCAAAATAAATTTATATTCCTTTATTAAAGTGGAGTTGGATTCCTACAAACCCTTTTTTTGCAATCACTAGACAGAGGATTGCCTCAAACTGGTAAACCACATACATCCACTGGCGTAGCTATAGGGGTCGCAGTGGTCGCAATTGCGACCGGGCCCCTAAGTAAGGGGGGCCCACGGCACCCCCTCAAGCCAGGAGTGTCCACAGTGAAGCTGAGTGGCGGTACGATAGGTGGCAGCCCCCCCATCATTGGAGTCCCAGCATTACACTACTGGGACTCCGATCGGAACTGCTGCTGCCACCAATGGTGGGGGGGAGGGCACACTGCCCACCAATGATTTTAATACTGGGGGGAGGGCACACTGCCCACCAATGATTTTTATAGGGGGGAGGGCACACTGCCCACCAATGATTTTAATACTGGGGGGGAGGGCGCACTGCCCACCAATGATTTTAATACTGGGGGGAGGGCACTGTCATGCCCTGCTCTGACTATGTGCGGAGGTCGGCCAGATTAGCAGCACGTGTTTAGTTTTTTGTTTTGTTTTGGAGTCGTGCTAGATCCGCCTCCCTTCAGGTGCACTGGGTGGGGTCATTGGTTTAAATTACACTCACTCCCAGTGTTCCGTGCGGGTTATAGAAATCAGTCTGGCCTTGGAAGCAAGGAAGGATTGTCTGTTCCGGCTCAGATAAGATAAGTTTGGTTTCTGTTTTTGTTGTTTGCTGTCTAGGCTGTTTGTGTGAAGTCTGTCCCCTCCAGGTTCTGAGGGAGCAGGCTGCCCCTATTCCCCTTTCACCATCTCAGGGATTCTAGGGTATTTTCAGCCCAGGCACGAGGACACATTATTCCCACCTTAAGGGTCTGAATGTGAGCTTAGCAGTATAGGGAGAGCTGTTAGGGATTTGCTAGGAGGTGACCTTATCCCCAGCTTCTCGCCTAGAAACTTGTTGGTTGGTTTATCTGTGTATCTGAGATCCTGTCCGCCGTGACATTATAACCCGCGAATACTTTGACTGTCATTGCTCAGCGGTTTTGTGATGGCGTCAATTGATGCGCTAGTTGACCGCATGCAGGGATTATCCCTAGAGGTTGCGGATCTGCGTAATTCGGTCACATGGTGTCAGAATGCTCTGGCATCAGGTGCAGGTCAAATTTGTGGGGAGCCTAAAGTCGCTCTTCCTGATAGATTTTCAGGGGGTACGGATGACTTTATCCGTTTTAGAGAGTCATGCAAATTGTATTTTCGGCTGCGTCCATCGTCGTCAGGTGATGAAAGTCAGAGGATAGGTATAATCATTTCTCTGCTTAAAGGGGACGCGCAATCCTGGGCCTTTTCTCTGCCGCCCGGTTCTTGGGCCCTCCGGTCGGTGTAAGAATTTTTTAAGGCCCTGGGATTAATCTACGATGACCCAGATCGGGTCTCGATGGCGGAATCGAAATTACATAATTTATTACAGGGTGAACATACTGCAGAGGCTTACTGCGTTGAGTTTAGGAGATGGGCTACCGGGTCAGAGTGGAATGACCCCGCGTTACGTAGTCAGTTTTGTCAGGGGTTATCTGAGAGATTAAAAGATTCCCTTGCTGTTCATGAGTACCCAGATTCTTTGGAGAATGCAATGTCTTTGGCAGTACGGTTAGATAGACGTATTAGAGAGAGGTGTAGGGCTCCCTCCGGGCAAGGGATCCCTTCTGTGAGTGGTTTCGCCTCTACTGCTTCCCAGGGTCATGTTACAGCTAACTCTGGGGTAGGGGAGGAACCCATGCAGCTGGGTCAGGTTTCTTTCCGTTCTGGTAGTAGAGACTTTAGGAAATTGCATAAACTATGTTACTACTGTGGGAAAAGTGGTCATTTTATTTTTGCTTGTCCTTTTGTTAAACCGCATGTTGATGAGAAAAAGAAAAAAAAAACTTTCCTGACTCTTGGTAGCGTGAATGGTGTGGTGGAGCAAGCAGGTATGCAAGCTCCCTGTAATACCCGTTTTCTCCTTCCAGCTATGGTGGCGCTAGACTCAAGAGAATTTTTTGTTGAAGTATTCCTTGACTGTGGTGCTGGGGTAAACCTTATTGACTTTCTTTTTCTTCAAAATCTGGGTGTCACGGCTGTATGTGAGCAACAAGTGTATACACAGTAAAAAGAGCTACTGACCGGACCCAAACTAGGGAGGATAAAGGGTGACCCCTGTCAGACCCTCAAAGCTCTCCCTATGCTGCTAAAGCACATGCCCGGATCCAAATGGCGGAACGAGGCATGCCCGCGTACCTAAGACTGATGACCACTGTAACCCCTACAATAGTGGAAGGGGCACGGCCACCGGTGCCCTGCTCAGTATATGGAGGGAACCGTGGCCACCTCAGATCCAGTCAGAAAATAACCAGGTACACAACAATGTCTGCACACTTAGCTGAAGGAGCTGCAGCCGCAGAGAAGATGGATCCAAGGACAGCTGGCAATATCCGGAGTGCTTGCTGCAGCAGAACACAGGTCCAGTGAACTGATAGCTACAAGTGAAGATACTCAAGCAAGAGCTACAACTGAAATGAGAAATATAATCCACGCCCTACAATAGGAGGAGGGGTGATTTAAAGGCAGGGAAATCAAACACAGGAGGAACAGCTGGGAGGAAGGAAACAGAAAGTAAAGACTTCATCACAGGGGCGGAGAAACAGAGCAGTGAGAACTCCTCCAAGCTCTAGTAGTGACATAATCACAGGGGTGGAGAAACAGAGCTGTGAGAACGTCTCAAAGCTCTGGTAGTGACAGTACCCCCCCCCCCTCTACAGGTGGACTCCGGACAACCAGGACCCACCTTCTCAGGATGAGCCCTATGAAATGCCCTGATGAGGCGAGTGGCTTTAATGTCCGACACCGGAACCCACATCCTCTCCTCAGGACCATAACCCTTCCAATGAACGAGGTACTGAAGAGAACCGCGGACAATGCGAGAGTCCACAATTCTGGAAACCTCAAACTCCAGATTGCCATCAACCAAAATCGGAGGAGGAGGCAAAGAGGAGGGTACCGTGGGCTGGACATATGGTTTTAAGAGAGATCTGTGAAATACAATATGTATCTTCCAAACCCGTGGAAGATCAAGACGGAAGGCAACAGGATTGATGACTGACAAGATTTTATAAGGCCCAATAAAATTGGGACCCAATTTCCAGGAGGGAACCTTCAGTTTAATATTTCTTGTAGACAACCACACCAGATCACCCACATTCAGGTCCGGACCAGGCACACGTCTCTTATCAGCCACACGCTTATACTTCTCACTCATCTTTCTAAGATTACTCTGAATCTTTTGCCAAATGGTAGACAAAGACGAGGAAAATCTCTCCTCCTCAGGTAAACCAGAAAGAGCCCCTCCCGAGAATGTCCCAAACTGCGGATGGAACCCATATGCAACAAAGAATGGTGACTTATCAGAAGATTCCTGACGACGGTTGTTCAGAGCAAACTCAGCAAGAGGGAGAAATGAACACCAATCCTCCTGGTTCTCTGCCACAAAACAGCGCAAATATGTCTCCAGATTCTGATTGAGGCGCTCAGTCTGACCATTCGACTGCGGGTGAAAATCAGAAGAGAAGGACAGCCGAACCCCCAGGCGAGAACAGAAAGCCTTCCAGAACCTGGACACAAACTGCGTGCCTCTATCGGAAACAATATCAGAGGGAATGCCGTGCAATTTAACAATATGGTCGACAAAAGCCTGCGCCAACGTTTTAGCATTGGGTAAACCAGGGAAAGGTACGAAATGAGCCATCTTGCTAAAACGGTCCACCACCACCAGGATCACCGACTTCCCCGAGGAACGAGAAAGATCCGTGATAAAGTCCATGGACAGGTGTGTCCAAGGACGGGAAGGTATGGGTAACGGGAGAAGGGAACCTGAAGGCCGTGAACGAGGGACCTTAGCGCGAGCGCACGTCTCACAAGCAGCCACAAAACCCTCCACCGACTTACGAAGAGCCGGCCACCAAAATCTCCGAGCAATGAGATCTACCGTGGCTCTACTCCCGGGGTGACCAGCAAGAACCGTATCATGATGCTCCTTGAAGAGTTTGTGACGTAGCTCAGGAGGCACGAACAACTTCCCAGAAGGACAACGGGCAGGTGCCTCCGTCTGGGCAGCCTGGACCTCGGCCTCCAAATCGGAATATAGAGCAGAAACAACTACCCCCTCCGCCAAAATGGGACCCGGGTCCTCGGAGTTTCCTCCTCCCGGAAAACAGCGAGAGAGAGCATCAGCCTTCACATTTTTGATCCCAGGTCGGAATGTAACGACAAAATTGAATCTGGAGAAGAACAGAGACCATCTGGCCTGTCTCGGATTCATACGCCTGGCCGACTCCAAGTATGCCAGATTCTTATGGTCGGTAAAAACGGTGATAGGGTGCCTGGCCCCCTCCAACCAATGGCGCCATTCCTCGAAAGCCAACTTGATGGCCAACAACTCCCTATCTCCCACATCATAGTTTCTCTCTGCCGGGGAGAGTTTTTTAGAGAAAAAGGCACAGGGTCGCCATTTGGCAGGAGAAGGGCCCTGGGACAAAACTGCACCCACACCCACCTCGGAAGCATCCACCTCAACAATAAAAGGTAAGGAAACATCGGGATGCACCAAGACGGGAGCAGAAGCAAAACTCTCTTTAATCTTAGAAAAGGCTGCAAGCGCCTCCTCCGACCAAGAGGAAAAATCCGCCCCCTTTTTTGTCATGTCGGTAAGGGGTTTGACAACAGAGGAATAATTCAAAATGAACTTTCTGTAATAGTTCGCAAAACCCAGAAAGCGCATCAATGCCTTCTGATTCTCAGGAAGCTCCCACTCAAGTACAGCACGGACCTTCTCCGGATCCATGCGAAAACCAGAAGCAGAGAGGAGAAAACCCAGAAATTGAATCTCCGATACCATAAAAAGACATTTCTCCAGCTTGGCGTACAATTTATTTTCCCGCAGAATCTGCAGAACCTGAAAAAGATGATCCTGATGGGTCTGAACATCAGGGGAAAAAAATCAAAATATCATCAAGATACACCAATACAAATTTCCCCATTAAATGGTAGAAAATACTATTAACAAAATGCTGAAAGACGGCCGGAGCATTCATCAGGCCGAAAGGCATAACGAGATTCTCGAAATGCCCGTTAGGGGTATTAAAGGCCGTTTTCCATTCATCCCCCTCTCTGACCCTGACCAGGTTGTACGCGCCTCTCAAATCCAATTTGGAAAACACCTTGGCCCCAACAATTTGGTTGAAGAGGTCCAGGATCAGAGGAAGGGGATAGGGATCGCGAATCGTGATACGGTTCAGCTCCCTAAAATCTAGGCAAGGTCTCAGAGAGCCATCTTTTTTTTTAACAAAAAAAAAACCTGCGGCCACAGGTGACTTTGAGGGACGAATATGCCCCTTATAGAGACTCTCGGAGATATAAGTTCGCATTGCGATTCTTTCCGGTTGTGAGAGATTGTAGAGGCGTGCTTTTGGCAGCTTGGCGCCGGGAATGAGGTTAATGGGACAGTCAAACTCCCGGTAAGGAGGTAGCTCCTGAACACCGCTCTCGGAAAACACGTCCGAGAAATCAGAGAGAAATGATGGCACAGTTTTAGTAGACACCTCTGCAAAAGTCGCTGTGAGACAATTCTCTCTACAAAAGTCACTCCACTCATTTATTTGCATTCCTTGCCAATCAATAGTGGGGTTATGTCTAGTGAGCCAGGGTAATCCCAAAACTAGAGGAGAAGGCAATCCGTTAAGGACAAAACAAGATATATCCTCCACATGAGTGTCACCTACAGCTAGCCGGATATTGTGAACAATGCCCTTCAGAGATCTCTGTGAGAGTGGAGCAGAGTCAATAGCAAAAACAGGTATATCCTTTTCTAATGTGCAAACCTGAAAACCATGCATGGCTACAAATTGAGTGTCAATAAGATTGACGGCCGCTCCACTATCGACAAAAATCTCACAAGAAATGACTTTGCTCTCTAGCGCCACCCTGGCAGACAGGAGAAAACGGGAACTGCAGGTCAGAGGAAAAGCATCAATTCCTACATCAACTTTGCCCAAAGTAGCAGATGAAGCAGAATTTGATGATTTACCTTTTGAGGTTTTTCTCTTATTATCGCTCTTAGTACAGTTCAAGAATCTCCTAGACGGACAAACATTTGCCAAATGACCTATGCCCCCACAACAAAAACACACCATACTCTGAGGACTAAATCCTCTTTTATCAGGGGCAAGTCGACCTAGCTGCATGGGCTCCTCCTCAGAGGGGAGCGAGACAGGATGAGGCCCCTGCACACTGAATGAGTCCGCACCATTGCCCCTAGACTGACAATGGCTGGACAAAGAGGTCTTGTTTCTTTCTCTTAGATGCCTGTCAAGGCGTACCGCCAATGACATGGCAGACTCTAAGGATGTTGGTCTCTCATGGAAAGCAAACGCATCTTTCAATCTCTCTGAGAGACCATGACAGAACTGACTCCGGAGTGCAGCATCATTCCAACCTGAATCAGCTGCCCATCTCCGAAATTCAGAACAATAAAGCTCCGCAGACAGTTTGTTCTGGCATAAAAGACGTAAGTTAGATTCGGCCAGAGCAACACGATCCGGGTCATCATATATCTGCCCCAGGGCCACAAAAAATCTTTCCACGGATCGAAGGGAGGGATCCCCTGATGGCAGCGAAAAAGCCCAAGTCTGAGCATTACCCCTGAGCAGGGAGATGACAATCCTCACCCTCTGCTCCTCCTTACCAGAGGAGTGGGGACACAAGCAAAAATGGAGTTTGCATGCCTCTCTGAAGCGAACAAAATTCTCACTGCCCCCGGAGAACGTTTCCGGAAGTGAGACCTTTGGCTCGCAACAGACTCCATGAGCCGGAGCAGAGCCCAATGCTTGAAGCTGAGTCATAGATTGACGGAGATCCGCTACTTCCAAAGAAAGACCCTGCATGCGGTCAACCAGGCCAGAAAGCGGATCCATGTCAAAAAAGGACGGTTTTGGTGGATTATAATGTCACGACTGTATGTGAGCAACAAGTGTATACACAGTAAAAAGAGCTACTGACCGGACCCAAACTAGGGAGGATAAAGGGTGACCCCTGTCAGACCCTCAAAGCTCTCCCTATGCTGCTAAAGCACATGCCCGGATCCAAATGGCGGAACGAGGCATGCCCGCGTACCTAAGACTGATGACCACTGTAACCCCTACAATAGTGGAAGGGGCACGGCCACCGGTGCCCTGCTCAGTATATGGAGGGAACCGTGGCCACCTCAGATCCAGTCAGAAAATAACCAGGTACACAACAATGTCTGCACACTTAGCTGAAGGAGCTGCAGCCGCAGAGAAGATGGATCCAAGGACAGCTGGCAATATCCGGAGTGCTTGCTGCAGCAGAACACAGGTCCAGTGAACTGATAGCTACAAGTGAAGATACTCAAGCAAGAGCTACAACTGAAATGAGAAATATAATCCACGCCCTACAATAGGAGGAGGGGTGATTTAAAGGCAGGGAAATCAAACGCAGGAGGAACAGCTGGGAGGAAGGAAACAGAAAGTAAAGACTTCATCACAGGGGCGGAGAAACAGAGCAGTGAGAACTCCTCCAAGCTCTAGTAGTGACATCATCACAGGGGTGGAGAAACAGAGCTGTGAGAACGTCTCAAAGCTCTGGTAGTGACACTGGGTCTAAGTACTTGCACTTTAGAAAGAGAGATTCCGGTTTTTGCAATTGATTCTTCCCCTCTTTCTCGAAGGAGTCTCACTCATATTGCTCATGGTATTCACTTAAGGGTTGGTGATTCACATGTTGAGATTATGTCTTGTTTTGTCATGAAGGATTTGCCGGCTCCTATAGTTTTGGGGTTACCATGGTTGACTAAACATAACCCAATTATAGATTGGCAAGCAAGACAAATCATTGGTTGGAGTGAATTTTGTTTGTATAATTGTCTTGGCACATCTATCTCTGTTGTGTCCACTACCGCTTTACCTCGGTATCTCTCAGATTTTGCGGATGTCTTTTCGGAGGGTGGGGCTCAGGAATTTCCCCCTCATCGTAACTATGATTGTCCAGTTAATCTCATCCCAGAGGCTAAGTTGCCAAAGTCTCGGCTTTACAATCTTTCTCAACCCGAAAGAGAGGTCATGCGGAAGTATATCGGCGAGAGTTTGGCAAAAGGTCATATTAGGCCATCTAAGTCTCCGGTGGCAGTAGGTTTGTTCTTTGTAAAAAAGAAGGATGGATCGCTGAGACTTTGTTTGGATTTCTGGGAATTGAACCGTATTACGGTCCGGGATCCGTATCCCCTACCTTTGATCTCCGACCTTTTTGATCAGATTGTTGGAGCCAAGGTGTACTCCAAGTTGGATTTGAGAGGGGCCTACAATCTGATCAGAATCAAGGAAGGGGATGAGCCTTTTGGGTTAACGAACGCGCCAGCGGTATTTTAGCGATTCGTCAATTACATTTTCCATCATTTGGTGGGGAGGTTCGTGGTGGTTTACTTAGATGACATTTTAATTTACTCTCCTGATCTGAAGACCCATCAGGATCATGTGAGACAGGTATTGACGATCCTTCGGGAGAATAAATTATATGCCAAATTGGAGAAATGTGTGTTTTCGGTGCAGGAGCTTCTGTTTTTGGGATATCTGCTTTCTGACTCTGGTTTTCGTATGGACCCCGAGAAGGTCTGGGCGGTTCTGGAATGGGATCGACCAGAGAATCAGAAAGCTTTGATGCGGTTTTTGGGGTTTACTAATTATTATAGAAAATAAATTTCGAACTATTCTACCATTGTAAGACCTCTCACTGATATGACTAAGAAGGGCGCCGACGTCTCTGTCTGGTCGGATGAGGCATTGCAGGCCTTTTCGGCTATTAAGGAGTGTTTTGCATCTGCTCCCATTCTGGTACAGCCCGATGTGTCTCAGCCATTCGTGGTGGAGGTTGATGCATCAGAAGTGGGGGTTGGAGCGGTGCTGTCGCAGGGTTCATCTCCTGGCAAATGGGTCCCGTGTGCTTTTTTCTCCAAGAAGCTCTCGGTCGCCGAGAAGAATTATGATGTAGGAGATAGAGAGTTGCTGGCCATCAAGTTGGCTATTGAGGAATGGCGTCACTGGTTGGAGGGGGCGTCTCACCCCGTTACAGTATATACAGATCATAAGAATTTGGCTTACCTGCAATCTGCCAAGCGTCTGAACCCTAGACAGGCCAGATGGTCACAGTTTTTTTTACCAGGTTCAATTTTGTGGTTACCTTTCGCCCGGGGGTTAAGAACGTCAAGGCAGATGCCTTGTCTCGCAGCTTTCCTGGGGGAGATGATTCGGAGGATCCTGCTCCGATTTTGGCTGATGGGGTGGTGGTCTCCGCTCTTCACCCCGAATTGGAGATGAAGTTGTTGGGAGCCCAGGAGGGGGCTCCTGGTTCTTGTCCCCCAGGGAGGTTGCTTGTTCCTGAAGGTCTGCGATACAAGGTATTCAAGGAACATCACGATACTGTCCTTGCTGGACATCCTGGTGGTAAGTCCACCTGTGACCTGGTGTCCCAGAGGTTCTGGTGGCCAGGGGTACGTAAGAGCATTGAGGATTACGTGGCAGCTTGTGAAACCTGTGCTCGGTCAAAGGTTGCTTATACTCGACCGGCTGGTTCACTTCTTCCTTTGTCTATTCCGTTTTGTCCTTGGACGCACTTGTCTATGGACTTTATTACGGATCTGCCGAGTTCCTCCGGGAAAACAGTAATTTTGGTGGTAGTTGACCGTTTCAGTAAAATGGCTCACTTTATATCATTAACTAGTCTGCCTAATGCCAAGACTCTTGCGCAGATTTTTGTTGATAATATTGCATGGTATTCCTTCGGATGTGGTCTCTGATAGGGGCACGCAGTTTGTCTCCAGGTTTTGGAGGGCGTTCTGCTCTCGGCTTGGCATTCAACTTTCGTTCTCCTCAGCTTTTCATCCGCATTCGAATGGACAGACAGAGCGTACTAATCAAAACCTGGAGACCTACTTGAGGTGCTTTGTGGCTGAGAATCAGGAGGACTGGTCCTCATTCTTGTCCCTAGCAGAATTTGCTTTGAATAACCATAGGCAGGAGTCCACGGGTAAGTCGCCATTTTTGGGCGCATACGGTTTTCATCCTCAGTTTGGTACCTTTTCTGGGACTAGTTCCTCTGGGATGCCAGAGGAGGAGAGATTTTCTTCTGCCTTGTCTTCTATCTGGCGGAGGATCCAAGTGAATTTGGAGAAGATGGGTGAGAGGTATAAGCGAATGGCTGACAAGAGACGTGTGACTGGTCCGGACCTGTGTGTGGGTGATCTGGTCTGGTTGTCCACTAAAAATATTAAACTGAGAGTGCCATCTTGGAAACTGGGTCCAAGATTTATTGGTCTGTTCAAAATATCTGCGGTGATCAATCCAGTAGCGTTTCGGCTGGATCTTCCGCAGACTGGGAGGATCCATGATGTGTTCCACAGGTCTTTACTGAAAAAATACGCGAAACTGGTGGAACCATCGCCATTGCCCCCTCCTGTTCTGGTCGATGGAAATTTAGAGTTCGAGATCTCCAGGGTTCTCGACTCTAGAGTTCTTCGGGGTTCCCTTCAGTACCTGGTACACTGGAGGGGATACGGTCCTGAGGAGAGGATGTGGGTTCCGGCGCTGGATGTCAGTGCCAGCCGACTGGTGAGGGCTTTTCACAGATCCCACCTGGATAAGGTTGGTCCGGGGTGTCCGGAGATCCTGTCCGCCGTGACAGGCACACTGCCCACCAATGATTTTAATACTGGGGGGGCACACTGCCCACCAATGATTTTAATAACGGAGGGGGCGCACTGCCCACCAATGATTTTTATACAGGGGGGAGGGTGCACTGCCCAGGGGGGATGGAACACTGGGGGCTGATGGAGAGGCACTGGGGGCTGATGTAGAAGCACTGGGGGCTGATGTAGAAGCACTGGGGGGCTGCTGGTGAGAGGCACTGGGAGCTGATTGAGAGGCACTGGAGGCTGATGGAGAGGCACTGGGGGCTGGTGAGAGGCACTGGGGGCTGATAGAGAGGCACTGGGGGCCAATGAAGAGGCACTGGGGGCCGATGAAGAGGCACTGGGGGCCGATGAAGAGGCACTGGGGGCCGATGGAGAGGCATTTGGGGCTGATGGAGAAGCACTGGGGGCTGATGGAGAGGCACTAGGGGCTGGTGAGAGGCACTGGGGCTGGTGAGAGGCACTGGGGGCTGATGGAGAGGCGCATACAGCCATCTGAAAGAGCCCTTACATGCAGTGATCTCACACAATCTGCTGCCCAGAAACTATGATCGGTGGTAAATGCATGAACAACAGGATCACCTGATGAACGAGCATTTCACTCGTTCATCTGGTGATCGGTGGCACATTTACACGTGCCGACTGTCGGGAACGACCATTCGCAGGAACGGTCGTTCCCAATAACCTGCCTGATTCTGAGGCCGTCTAAACACACTTTAAGTTACCATGCTGCCCCAGTGATAAAGAGATAAGATAAAGAGATTTGCATTCCTTTGGGACTGTGTAACTTCGTAACTTCTGGAAAGTAATACAGGATTGTCAATAGTGGGTAGGTTCACAACTCAAATTTGTAGGAACGCTCATTAGCGATGAATTGCCTTATGTAACGGTGCCGCCAATTACCCAATGAACAAGCAAATGCTCGTTCATTAGGCAATCGCAATCTTTAAGCAGGTTGAAAAATTATCTTCTGCTGGCAAATAATGATTTTGTATGGGGACGGCATTAGCAATCACTCCCCCCCATACTGTGGAGGAGATCATTGTGTGTAATAGCGTTGATCTCCTTGACTATGAGAAAGTGATTGCTGGGAGGGAACGCTTCCTTCCCGACAATTGCCTGCCAAATCTGCTGGTCTAAGGCTCCTTTCATTTCTCATTTCCGTTCTCCGACTCCGTTGAGGAGCAGGAGAACGGAAAGGACGGATTCTGCAGATAACTGAGACCTAACTGAGCGTAACGGAGCCTAAAGACCCCGTAGACTATAATAGGGTCCGTTTGGTGTCCCCTCAGAATATGATTTTTTATTCTGAGGGGACACCAAACGGACCCCATTATAGTCTATAGGGTCTTTAGGCTCTGCTACGCTCAGTTAGGTCTCAGTTATCTGCAGAATCCGTCCTTTGCGTTCTCCTGCTCCTCAACGGAGCCAGAGAACGGAAAGGAGAAACGGTGATGTGAAAGGAGCCTAACACAGCTTTGTAAACCTTGCTTTTCTGATTTAGGCCTCATGCACACGACCGTTGTGTGCATCCGCGTCCGTTCCGTCATTTCTCACAGTTTAGCGGAGGTCCCATTCATTTCTATGGAGCTGTGAAAAAAAACTGATAGTCCTCCGTTTTTTCTCCGTGTCCGTGATCCGTGATTCCAGTCCGTCAAAAAAATATAACCTGTCCTATTCTTGTCAGTGGAAAACGGAGGATGGACCCATTCAAGTCAATGGGTCCGTCAAAAAAAAACGGATGCACAACTGGTATGTCATCCGTGTCCGCGTCCGTGTCCATTTTTTTCTACAAGACCTTGGTGCAATAAAATTACACTTTTCATTACCTTCCTTTTTTTTCCCCTGTCAGACAAAAAAAAAGGAAGACACAAGGAAACACAACTGCAGCAAAATCAGACACGGACCACTGAAGCCAAATCAGTCGTGTGCATGAGGCCTTACTCTGGAATTTCCTATTTTCTAAATTATGTCACACATTTAAGGCTACTTTCACACTAGCGTTCGGAGCAGATCCGTCTGATGTTTCATCAGACGGATCCGCTCCGATAATGCAGACGTTTGCATCCGTTCAGAACGGATCCGTCTGCATTATTACTTAGAAAATTTTCTAAGTGTGAAAGTAGCCTGAGCGGATCCGTTCAGACTTTACATTGAAAGTCAATGGGGAACGGATCCGCTTGAAGATTAAGTTATATGGTGTCATCTTCAAGCGGATCTGTCCCCATTGACTTCCATTATAAGTCCGCCTCCACTGAGAATGCATTGGGGCCGGACGGCTGCGTTCAGGACCGCTCGTGAGCCCCTTCAAACGGAGCTCACGAGCGGACACCTGAACGCAGGTGTGAAAGTAGCCTAATATAGTAATTTATGATTATTAGGTTGTTTGTACAAATGCTCTGATCATCATTCTTTTTTCTTGCTTCATGCTGATCCAGAAAAAAAATGGAAAAAGTTATACAGTTTTTTGTGATAAACCATCATGTCACTCTTGATGGGATTACTGTTATCTTACCACAATTGTATCAGCAACTGTTGCTAGTTATCTGATTGTTCAGTAGAACATTTAGTTGAATGATAGATATGATAGGGAGAAAAAACTGACCGCATACATGAAATGCTGTTGAATATCTTCAACACCTTTGAATGAGCGTAACTGTAGCTCAGTACTCTAATAAATGAATGTTATTAAATGTTAAACAAATTGACATTGATCTGAATTTCAGGAAAAAATTTATTCGCCGCAAACGTGAATTTCCTTTCTCTTCATGGTAACAAATCAATTTGTATAAACAAAAAAAAAACACATACTCACCTCATCCATTTGTACACGAAGAGGCCGTCACAGCCAGCTTGATAAAAGATACTGCGCAAAATCTCATGTGGGGTGACGTATGACGTCACGATGCTGGCCGGGCACGATGACAGGAATATAGTGAGCATAAAAAGAATGTGGCGGTGGTGAAAGGTGAAATATTTCGCCAAGTTATTTTGACCGCTATTTGTTTCCGATTTGCGTAAATCAGCAGGTGCCGAGCAACATTTCATGCAGTGTCTTCAATCAAGATGGCCGCAACGGCGTCTCCTATGTGAGCAAATGGATAAGATGAATATTTATTTTATTTTTACCCTGATTAACCCCTGAAAGGCTTAAATAGTAGCCTCAAATGCTGCAATCAACAATGAATGCGGCATCTGAGGGGGTCAATGACAGGGGGCGGCATGATCGCTATTCCCCGTCATTGCGCCCACTACATACAAAGAAATGAGCTTTGTGACTAAGCAATTCATCACAAATCAAATTTCTTTGTGAAATTCGGAGAAGCAGCCAAATCAAGGTTTTCATAACTTCACTCATCTCTACTAGACATCTCTGCTAGCCGCTACTCCCCTAGAAGAAAAGAATGAAGCAATTGAAATTCAATGTGCCAGATCCTTATCTCCTCCAACATTAGCCATCGGGGAAGCGACACGAGGCCCCATACAGATTAGATGGTTGGCTGAATACCTTGAAATCGGCAGGTTTGACCAACATATTGTACATTTAAAGCTACTTTCACATCTGCGCTTTCCTTTCCGCTATTGAGATCTGTCATAGGATCTCAATAGCGGAGGAAAACGCTTCAGTTTTGTCCCCATTCATTGTCAATGGGGACAAAACTGAACTGAACAGAGCGGAGTGCACCAGAATGCATTCCTTTCCGCTTGGTTGCGTCCCCATCATGGACAGAATAACGCTGCAAGCAGCGTTTTTCTGTCCGTGATGTGGTGCGAAGCAAGATGGATCCGTCCTGACACACAATGTAAGTCAATGGTGGCGAATCCGTTTTCTCGGACACAAAAGAAAACGGATCTGTCGCCCATTGACTTACAATGGTTTTAAAGACGGATCTGTCTTGGCATTTTTAGAGATAATACAACAAGATCCATTCAGAACGGATGCAGACAGTTGTAATATTATGACGGAAGCGTTTTTGCGCTGATCCATGACGGATCCAGCAAAAACGCTGGTGTTAAAGCAGCTTAATGTGTATTCACATGGTAGATTTTCCATGTGCCTATCGGCAAATAATCTGCACTGAAATCCACCAGAATGCCATGTATATTCCACCTTCCACTATTTCATTGTGAATTTAAGCTGCCATTTATAGGGCAAAGGATTTTTTTTTATTGCAAATTTTTAAATTACATGAAGTGAGGAAACGTCCCTTCTTGGCTTGTGGCAACAAATGGAATGGAGCATAACTAGTAAGAGATAGTAGACATAATGGTATCATGCACAACTGTGTGCCCAGCTGGACATGAATAAGAGTGCCTTGATGTTTTGAAGGATTCTTTGAAGTATTTGGCTTTCCTGCTTTCAGGAAGTGGGCACAGCGGGATAGACACAGCGATATAGACAGAGAGAAAGACGCAGACAGACACAAGGATAGACAGGACATAGGTAATACTTGGAGGGGATTAGGTGCATTCAACCCCTCACTATTATGTGTCAGGGAAATGGTATGTGACTAATAATGGCAGCATTGGGAGAGCACATACAGCAAGTGGCATTGTGATGTCGCATGCTTGGAGATCACTTCAAGGCAGGGCTGAGTCCCTCCTAGCAATCCGTTACATTTCTCACCAGAAAAGTAGATTCTCTAAGCCACAGTTGAGTTTGGTACTGGCTACAAGAGATTGGTATATACAGTAGAAGGTAATAGTGTTACTCAGACATTCTGCAGATCATATCTGATTACTGTACAATGAGTCATCTGATTGGAGATGTTTATTTTTCCCATCTTTTCCATTTGGCCTAGGCCGCCATGATAACTTCTTCCAGCCTTGACTAGTCTCTGAGGGGTTTGCAACACATACATCTTTGAGTCAGTTTTTCCAGCATTCTCAATACCATTTTGCAACATAAACAGACTTCACATCCTGCTGCTGGCCCAATTCTGTGCTTGTTACTGCTCCATTTGCCCCTATTATTGCACCTGCTAAAATGCATAGTGCCCCAAAATAATACACTCCAAATATAATGGTGTCACAGATATAGTCATCCAGTCCGCCTTTAAAAAGTGCTATGCAGACAGCGATCCTGAAAACACTAGTGCCACACAAATAGTGCCCCAAAAATAATAGCGCCAAAACGATATTGTGCCCCATAGTGTAACAGGCAAGATTTTCAGTACTGGTTTCAGAGCTGTCTCGGTGCTGAAAACCAAGCTGAATTTCTGCTAAAAACCACCTCCCATTGTTCTCAGTTCCACAGTTCATTCATTGCCATGCGGGGCAGACCCAATGCAAAGCAGCAGCAGGAGCCTGGTCAAAGATTAGCTCCATCCAATGGTGCTAAACCTACAGTGGGTCTGCATGAAAACCCATGGCAGAACACGCAGCACAGCAGGAATTTTGTTGCGGACAAAAACCTACATGTGAACCAAGTCTAATAGGTCCCCTTTTGGTACCGTAGCCTTCAACTGCATCAGCATCCTTAAGATATTAGTAGTGATCAGCTCTCACTTCCAGTTAAAGCATTTGAACTGAAGGTGGGGATCGGGATTCAGGTTCTCTTAGTTCTCCAAACCAGCTGCTGTTTTAACAACCAGTTTTGGGGAACTGACCAGATCCCCCTACGCTGAAACCAGGCGACAAACCCAGAGAGCAAGATTGCATTGTGGTCTGAGGTCAAATTAAGGGTCAGTATCTGGAGTCGGAGTCAATAACACAGGAACTAATAGCCTTACACCAGGGATGCTCAACCAGTGGCCCTCCAGCTGTTGTGCCCTGCTGTAGGTTGATGGCTATAGTCTGACCGAGCATGCTGGGAGTCAGACTTAGACTGGCCCACCAGGGAGGCGGGGGATTCCTCGGTGGGCCCCCAGTCTCCTGCGCCCGAGACTGGAGGAGTAATTATTTCTCCTTTCTCAGGAGAGATATTTATTGTAACCACTAGGTGGCAGTATCGTACAGTGATGCAGCCTCCTACTGGTGTACATTGTACAGAAGGCCCCGCAGTATCTTCTAGACTGGCTGCTGGCTGTGAAGGAGGAGAGAAGGTGGCTGCTTCCTCCTGCCCTCCCTGCTGTCAGGAGACTGTGGTTGCTGGAGAGAAGGACTCCTCTGTGGTACTGGGATGATTTCTCAGGTGTGTGATAGTAGTGAGCTGTAGGAGACTGTAAGGGGGAAATAGGGGATTTGTTTATAGCAGACACAGATATATGAATGTGTGCTGCTCTCTACAGAGTTCAGAGTGGCATTGGGGGGACTCTGCCCTAGGTCCCCCCCAATGCCTCTGCTTTAGGTGCACCCCTATAAGTGCCCCAGCTCCAGATGCCCCCCACAATCCCCCCACTCTAAAAGCACCCCTAATATTGCCTCTTCTCCAGTTGCCCCCCCTGCCCCTGCAGCTGCTCCAGAATCCCCACTATTACCCTGCCTCAGGTGACCCTAATGCCTCTGCTTTAGGTGCACCCCCATAAGTGCCCCAGCTCCAGATGCCCCCACTCTAAATGCATCACTACTATTGCCTCTTCTCCAGTAACCCCTGCTCCAGGATCCCCACTATTAGCCTGAATAACCTACAAAACACCTCTCCATAGGCTACTTTCACACTAACGGCAGGACCTCCGGCATGCTGTTCCGTCGGATGAACAGCCTGTCGGATCCGTCCTGCCGCTAGTGAACGTGTGCCCCCGGACTGCCAGCAGAGGCACGGCAGCGCACAGCGAGAGGCTGCCGGAATAAAACTACGACATGTCCGTCATTTATTACGGCAGCCGCCGAAACTCCGCCCCGCCCCGCCCCCATTATAGTCAATGGGGAGAGAGTGGCAGTCCGGGGGCACACGTTCACTAGCAGCAGGAGTAACAGCCTGCCGGAAGTCAGTGCCGCTAGTGTGAAAGTAGCCTTATACATAAATAATCATCCATGGACCCAATAACTCTGCCTGAACCTTAACCAAAAAAGAAACAACCATGGAATATTACTATATATAAATATATAAAAATATCCTTTATTAAATCGGTTACAAACATACATGATTGATCAGTAGGCAGAAATAGACATCATGTAAAATAAGATACAAGAAAAAATGGCTGAAGCGCCCCCCCCCCCCCAGGATAGGATATGTCTAACAGATCAAATTACTGAGAGATACCATGTGGATCACCTTAATACTAATAATAATAGATTATAAACTCTAATTACTGTAATGTCCTTTTTAAATTGTATATCTGATTCTCCAAACACAGCTAAATGCCACGGATACAGTGCAAATAGAGCTCAATTGTTGCATTACATCGCCAGCATCCAAAGCCCTACTGCAATTAAATAAGTCCACAAGGTTATACTATGGTGCTGAAGATGAAAATCAAGATGAAGGATGTCCCACATAAACATGCATCATAGGTATCTCCACAAACACAGTTACTGCAACCTACCCAGGGACATGATAAACCACTGCTAGGGTAACTCCTCAATCATCTGACACCTCGACACGCCTTTCGCTCCTCAAAGCTTCGTCAGGAGGTAATGTCAGTGATTAAAATGGGGGGGCATATACAGTATAATAGGAAAACAGAGTACTTAAAATCAAAAACCTGGTCCACACCGATATTGGCGCAAGTCCGCCATGATGTCCGGCCTCTTCGTTCGGCACCTCTACATCACCATGCCACACCACATATGCGGTGCAATGACGCATAACGAAGCACGTCCCGACAGAGG
The DNA here is from genome assembly GCF_905171765.1 of Bufo bufo. NCBI lineage: Eukaryota > Metazoa > Chordata > Amphibia > Anura > Bufonidae > Bufo > Bufo bufo. The sequence goes on along the minus strand of NC_053389.1, from coordinate 624,341,259 downwards.
CCGGACAGCGCATGCGTCGGATCGCATCCCAGCACACACCCGTGAACAAAATCTTTAAAGAGGACAGAACACTTTTAGTAGCAGCAAGAGACATAAAGTATGGATATTATCCCTTCACATGATGTATATATTCTATATACAGTTGCAAGAAAAAGTCTGTGAACCCTTTGGAATGATATGGATTTCTGCACAAATTGGTCAGAAAATGTGATCTAATCTTCATCTAAGTCACAATAGACCATCACAGTTTGCTTAAACTAATAAAACACAAAGAATTAAATGTTACCATGTGTTTATTGAACACACCATATAAACATTCACAGTGCAGGTGGAAAAAGTATGTGAACCCTTGGATTTAATAACTGGTTGAACCTCCTTTGGCAGCAATAACTCTACCAAACGTTTCCTGTAGTTGCAGATCAGACGTGCACAACGGTCAGGAGTAATTCTTGACCATTCCTCTTTACAGAACTGTTTTAGTTCAGCAATATTCTTGGGATGTCTGATGTGAATCGCTTTCTTGAGGTCATGCCACACCATCTTAATCGAATTGAGGTCGGGACTCTGACTGGGCCACTCCAGAAGGCGTAATTTCTTCTGTTTAAGCCATTCTGTTGTTGATTTACTTCTATGCTTTGAGTCGTTGTCCTGTTGCAACACCCATCTTCTGTTGAGCTTCAGCTGGTGGACAGATGGCCTTAAGTTCTCCTGCAAAATGTCTTGATAAACTTGGGAATTAATTTTTTCTTTGATGATGGCAATCTGTCCAGGCCCTGACGCAGCAAAGCAGCCCCAAACCATGATGACCCCACCACCATACTTCACAGTTAGGATGAGGTTTTGATGTTGGTGTGCTGTGCCTCTTTTTCTCAACAAATAGTGTTGTGTGTTAATTTCAAACAACACAACTTTGGTTTCATCTGTCCACAGAATATTTTGCCAGTACTGCTGTGGAACATCCAGGTGTTCTTCTGCAAACTGTAAACGTGCAACAATGTTTTTGTTGGACAGCAGCGGCTTCCTCTGTGGTATCCTCCAATGAAATCCATTCTTGTTTAGTGTTTTACGTATCGTAGCTTCGCTAACATGGATGTTAGCATATGCCATAGACTTTTGTAAGTCTTTAGCTGACACTCTAGGATTCTTATTCACCTCATTGAGCAGTCTGCACTGTGTTCTTGCAGTCATCTTTACAGGATGGCCATTCCTAGGGAGAGTAGCAGCAGTGCTGAACTTTTTCCATTTATAGACAATTTGTCTTACCGTGGACTGATGAACAGCAAGGCTTTTGGAGATGCTTTTATAACCCTTTACAGCTTTATGCAAGTCAACAATTCTTAATCATATGTCTTCTGAGAGCTCTTTTGTGTGAGGCATCATTCACATCAGGCAATGCTTCTTGTGAAAAGCAAACCCAGAACTGGTGTGTGTTTTTTTTTTTTTTTTATAGGGCAGGACTGCTGTAACCAACACTTCCAATCTCATCTCATTGATTGGACTCCAGTTGGCTGACACCTCACTCCAATTAGCTCTTGGAGATGTCATTAATCTAGGAGTTCACATACTTTTTCCACCTGCACTGTGAATGTTTACATGGTGTGCTCAATAAAAACATGGTAACATTTAATTTCTTGTGTGTTATTAGTTTAAGCAGACTGTTATTGTCTATTGTTGTGACTTAAATGAAGATCAGATCACATTTTATGACCAATTTGTGCAGAAATCCATATCATTCCAAAGGGTTCACATACTTTTTCTTGCAACTGTTATTAACCCTCTATGAACCTTAATTATTCATGTGGCACCACAATGATAACAATTACATAATATTTCATAAAATAAAAATATGTAATTGCATGTGATTTCATATATCAAATAAAAAAAATTGTGATTTATATATTTTTTTTTAATGTACGGTAATAAGAGGGCAGAGGTGCAAACCCATCCAAAGGGACCTGCCAGCAAGTCCCAATGGGTGGAGCACAACCCCCCAACTAATGACAATATATGTGCAAAATAAATATAGTGACCGTGTGTAAAATAGTGAAGTGCAAAAAATTCCAAAATTAGGAAAAAACTCCTCAAAATATAAAAACATTAAGGGCAAGGATACAATCAGGACATCAGACAAAAGTTCTAATGGCTAGCATGCATCCCCCCAACAATTTGGTAAAAAAGTGCAAACCGTGCAATATATTCCCAGAAACAAAAAAGGAAGGGATCCACTCGGATCACTGAAGTCCACGTTTGTGGAGTCCGCTGAAATCATGCATCCCCCAAATTTCTAATAATTCTCTTTCGATTAAAGGGCTTCTGTCACCCCACAAAACTCTTTTTTTTTTTTTTTTTTTTTTGGATAGTTACATTCCTTATAGCGCGATATAGGAGAATATAATCTTATCACTTACTTTCATGCGGCCGTTTCTTTAGAAAACGAAGTTTTATAATATGTAAATCCGGTCTCTACCAGCAAGTAGGGCGTCTACTTGCTGGTAGCCGCAGCAGAAAACCGCCCCCTCGCCGTGTTGATTGACAGGGCCAGCCGTGATCTCCTCCTCCGGCCGGCCCTGTCAGTATTTCAAAAATCGCGCGCCTCTGTTCATTCGGCGCAGGCGCTCTGAGATGAGGAGGCTCGTCTCCTCAGAACTCCCTCAGTGCGCCTGCGCCGATGACGTCTTCTCTTTCGGTGATGTCATCGGCGCAGGCGCACTGAGGGAGTTCTGAGGAGACGAGCCTCCTCATCTCAGAGCGCCTGCGCCGAATGAACAGAGGCGCACGATTTTTGAAATACTGACAGGGCCGGCCGGAGGAGGAGATCACGGCTGGCCCTGTCAATCAACACGGCGAGGGGGCGGTTTTCTGCTGCGGCTACCAGCAAGTGGACGCCCTACTTGCTGGTAGAGACCGGATTTACATATTATAAAACTTCGTTTTCTAAAGAAACGGCCGCATGAAAGTAAGTGATAAGATTTCGCGCTATAAGGAATGTAACTATCCAAAAAAAAAAAAGAGTTTTGTGGGGTGACAGAAGCCCTTTAAATATCAAAATAAATACACCACAGTGAGTCATCAACTTATACTATTGAACTTTATAGATGGTCTTTTTTGTTATTCTTTTTCTTCTTTTTTTTCTCCTTTTCTCTATCCTTGTCTCTTTCTCCACTGCATTACTTAACATGCTCTGCTTTCTCTTAAAGAAAAAGAAAAAACAATAACTAACACAATCAAAATCAACATACAGTATAACCCACAGGTAAAATTCACACAAATCTTACAAAAAGGGTTTGAAGCTGTTAGATTCTTTCAGACCCATCGGGGTCATTGTATCTAACAAGACAATCCATTTGGTTTCCTTACGTAACAGGGCTCGTTTCACATCTTCTCCCCTAGATCCCAATTTCACCGTATCTATCCCTCTTACTTTTAAGCCTCTTGGATTGCAGGCATGATATTTGCAAAAGTGACGAGGAATAGATTGTAGCCCTTCCATCTCATCTCCAGCAGCCTCCGATGCAGCTTGGATTTTGTTCACATGTTCCAAAATATGTACTTTTAGAGCTCTTGAGGTCATTCCGATATATATTAAATTCCAGGGACAGGTAATCGTATATATCACTGCTTCTGTATTACAACTGATGTTATGTACAATTTTATATTCTTTCACCCCAGAAGAGTCACAAAAATTGGTGGAACGAAACATAAATTTACATGCCGCACATGATCCGCATGAAACAGACCTCCATTTCTGACCTTTGCTTCCAAAGATTCCTTTTGGTACATTCGCTACATAGTGACTATTTGTTAATACGTCTTGTAAATTACGTGAACACTTCCATGGGATCTGTGGATATATTGGTAGAGACATAGCTAGGTCTCTATCTGTTTGGAGCACTGCATAGTGTTTCCACAGAATACTCTGGACGGTACGCCATTCATTATTAAATGAAGTAATAAATCTTACCACAGAATCTTCTGTTCACTTTTTATTCTTGTTCACCAGCTGCATATCACGAGATGACTTTTTTGCTCTGTTATAGCCTTACTTTATGGTGTGTGGTTGGTAACCCCTTTCCAAAAACCGTTTTGATAAATGAGACAATTGTTTTTCAGAATTTTCTACATCAGAGCAGATCCGCATTCTAAGATATTGGCCCACTGGAATTGATTGGATGACCTTCGGATAGTGAGAAGATGTCGCATGTAGGAGAGAATTGACAGCTGTTGTCTTCCTGTAAACAACAGTAGATATAAACCCATCAGATTTCCTTCTAATTATAATATCCAAAAACTCCACCTCTACTAAACTGTATTTCCAAGTCAGCTTGATATTAAGTCATTCCTGTTGAGATCGTTTAAAAAGTTCTCCAAATGAAGTGTTGAACCCTGCCAAATAAAAAACACGTCGTCTATATATCTTGACCACATGAGTACGGCATCATATCCTGGAGTATTATACACAATTTCCCTTTCCCACAGCCCCAAGGAACCAATTAGCATATGAGGGCGCACATGACACCTCCATTGCCATTCTCTGGAGCTGTAGGAAAAGGCGTTCCTTGAACAGAAAATAATTGTGCGTTAGCATAAAATCCAATAAGATCAATTCCATCAAGACATTATCAATATCGTTCATTGATAGAAAAAGTCTTGACACTCGCACTCCCTGGTCATGGCGTACAGACGAATATAGTGATTCAACATCACAGGTGACCAAATATGTCCCCTCCTCCAAATGGATCCCATTCAACCATCTCAACATGTCTTTCGTATCTTTGAAAAATGAGGAGTGTTTCCACACATTTTTTTTGAAAGAAATCAATAAACTTCCCAACGTTCATACACAGTCCATCAATCCCCAAGACAATAGGTCGTCCCGGAGGATTGGTGGAGTCCTTATGGACCTTGGGAGGAAGGTACAGTGTAGGTTTAACTGGACAGGCTACAATCAGACCTTCCATCAGTTTTTGACTTATTATATTTTGATCTACACTGTCCTGTAAAATCAAGTCCAATTCTCTCTTAAATTGGTCTGTGGGATCTCTGTCTAATCCCCTATAACACAATTAATTATTGAGCTGTCTGAAAGCTTCTTTTTCGTACATCTGCACTGGCCAGATCACAATGTTACCCCCTTATCTGCCGGTTTTATGATTACATTTTTTTATTTCTTCAATTTCCGACAATGCCGTCTCTCTGATTTGGTAAGATTGTCCCCTTTCCCCGAGGGAACTATCTGTTTCAAATCCTGTATCACCAATTTTGTAAAAATATCTACTGCCGGACATGATGTTTTAAGGGGGAACCTATGTGATCTGCAGTGCAGATGTACCGGACCCTTTCCCTTCTCTACTTCATATTGTTCCGCCAATAGGGTCTCTAAGTCTCGTAGGGCTTGTCTTTCCATTGGGGATGATAGAGACGTTGTCTCCTGTCCCCTATGGAAGTATTTATTCTGTATTCATTTACGAGAGCATAATTCAAGCTCTTTAATTGCCTCAAATAAATAAAATCTCGCTGTAGGAGAAAAAGATAATCCTTTACTTAAGACCCTTTGTTGCGGAGAAGTTAACACAATTTCTGACAGATTGATAGCTTTAGTTCTTGGCTCCCTTCTCATTGTCGTTTATATTTCTGTTCTTTTTTTGCGCGGGAGTCCGAAGATTGTAATTTATTCTGTCTAAATCTGGTCCTCGTCCAGATGTTGGATGTCCGCCTAAAAAAGACGCCCCACATTCTTCTTCTGATGTCAAATAAGTAATTGATTGAGAGCGTGATCTTATATTTCTTTGCCACCTAAATATTTTGTTCTGTTGATAATAATTCAAATCTCTCTGAAATTTTTTTGCTTTAACTGTTTGTATTTCCTTTTCCCACTTAGTTAGATGTTCTTTCAAAATTTTATCAAAGTTCTCAATCTCCTCCTTGGTCAATAGTTGAATCTTGTCCTTTATGCTGTCAATCTATTTTTCTACTGTCTCCAAAGCTTTGCTATCTGCTCCGATCAGTTTCCTCCCACTTACTCACAAAGGAAGGATCATCCAACTCTAACGTAGGGAACATCTGGATTCGTAGACCTCACGGTATAATATTTTTTTGTAAATAATTTTCTAATGCGGCCTTGTTCCAACACAGTTTGGTACGTGTCCTGAGGGAATCTCGTACCTTTTGCTTCAAATCTTAAATATCACGTTTCTCTGTATCAGATGTCGATCTCTCTCCAAACACTGATGCCAATTGTGTTAACCAATTCTTGTCACGTCTCCTGAAATCCATATTGGAGGAATTTTCAGAAAAAGTGTACAAAGCATGAATAACCTACAAAACACCTCTCCTTATACATAAATAATCATCCATGGACCCAATACCTCTGCCTGAACCTCAACCAAAAAAGAAACAACCATGGAATATTACTATATATAAAAATATCCTTTATTAAATCGGTTACAAACATACATGATTGATCAGTAGGCATAAATAGAAATGATGTAAAATAAGATACAAGAGAAAATGGCTGAAGCCCCCCCCCCCCAGGATAGGATACGTCTAACAGATCAAATTACTGAGAGATACCATGTGGATCACCTTAATACTAATAATAATAGATTATAAACTCTAATTACTTTAATGTCCTCCTTAAATCATATATCCGATTCTCCAAACACAGCTAAATGCCACGGATACAGTGCAAATAGAGCTCAATTGTTGCATTACATCTCCAGCATCCAAAGCCCTACTGCAATTAAATAAGTACACAATGTGTCCACAAGGTTATACTATGGTGCTGAAGATGAAAATCAACATGAAGGATGTCCCACATAAACATGCATTATAGGTATCTCCACAAACACACTCCAACCTACCCAGGGACATGATAAACCACTGCTAGGGTAACGCCTCAATCATCTGACATCTCGACGCACGTTTCGCTCCTCAAAGCTTTATCATGAGGTAATGTCAGTGATTAAAATGGGGGTATATATAGTAGGAAAACAGAGTACTTAAAATCAAATGACCTAGTGCATGCCGATATTGGCGCAAATCCACCCTGATGTCCGGCCTCCTCGTTCGGCGCCTCTACGTCACCACGCCACACCACATATGCGGCGCAATGACGACAGAGGCTGGAGAGCGCAATCGTCGGATCGCGTCCCACTATTACCCTGCCTCAGGTGACCCTAATGCCTCTGTTTCGGTTATGACCCTCTGTTTGTGCCCTTTGCTCACGTTGCTCCTCTAGCACCTTTGCTTGGGCTTTGTTAAAGGTTGTGACCTGCAAAGGGGGTTGGACTTATGTCTGAAAAATTCTGCATTGTGTCATATTCTCCAGTATTGACACTTATGGTTTACATGGCGGCAGTGATGATATTTCGTATTTAGTGGTGGTGGAGAGATACTAGTGGTGGAGGATTTAAAGGGGTTGTGCAGGTTTTCAAGTTGTTCTCTCCACACCATGGGGCATAACTATATGATTAGTGGGGTCCAATTCTGCAACCCCCACTGACAGGGCCGGCTCCAGGTTCATGTGGGCCCTTGTGGCATTTTGCACAACACACGAGGCAATAAAACTGCATGTATTAGGCTACTTTCACACTAGCGTTTTTGCTGGATCCGGCAGGGTTCAGCAAAAACGCTTCCGTTACTGATAATGCAACCGTCTGCATCCGTTTGAACGGATCTGGTTGTATTACCTTTAACATATTTTTAACATAGCAAGGACTTATAACATTTATGCTTAAAGGGGTTAAAAGGTTTGTCTCACTTCAGTAAATGGCATTTATCATGTAGAGAAAGTTAATACAAGGCACTTACTAATGTATTGTTATTATCCATACTGCCTCCTTTCCATCACATTATACACAGCACGTATCCATGGTTACGACCACACTGCAATCCAGCAGCATTGGCCGTGCTTGCACACTATAGGGAAAGGCTGGAAGTGCTCATAGGCCAACACCTTTACCTATAGTGTGACAGCACGGCCACCACTGCTGGATTGCAGAGTGGTCAAAACCATGGATACGAGCAGTGTATAATGTGATGGAAAAGAGCCAATATGGAGAATCAGAATACATTAGTAAGTGCCTTGCATTAACTTTCTCTACATAATAAATGCCATTTGTTAAAGTGAGGCAGCCCCTATAAGTGTGCTTTACTTAATAGAGTTAGGCAAAAAATGTCTTGGTGCGTGCATTGCATGTTTCCTATGTGTGATAGGAACTCCATGTGTCTTGTTTCTGACTGACTTAAGAGCAGGATATCCATATATGTGTAAGGCTACTTTCACATTTGCGGTAGCAGGGTCCGGCAGGCTCTTCCAGTGGGGGAAACAGCCTGCCAGATCAGTGCTTACACTAGCCCACCGTGCCACCGGAGGTCTGCTCCGGCCCCCTTTCACTATAATGGGGGCGGGTTGGAGGTCTGGCCGCAGCATGGCAAATATGCCAAGAGGCAGACGGACAAAATCTCCAGATGATCTGCGGCGGGACGGTGTGCTAGCGTTAGCATGGATGCGGCAGGCTGTTACCCCGCTGTAACATCCTGCCGGACCCTGCTACTGCAAGTGTGAAAGTAGCCTAAATTCTGCCACATGTATGTTTGTGCATTTTGCTGTGAGTGTCTACCATCATACTTCATCTTTAATATTTCTGTTATCACTGTAAGGGCTCATGAACACGATTGTTGGATGTTTTGCAGTCCGCAAATTGCGGATTCAAAACATGGATACTGGGTGTGTGCATTCCACATTATGCGGAACAGAACAGCCAGCCTCTAATAGAACAATCTTATCCTTGTCTGTAATGCCGACAATAATAGGACATGTTCTATAATTTTGCGTAACGGCAAGCGGACATACAGACACGGAATACACATGGAGTCATTTCCGTTTTTTGCGGCCCCATTGAAGTGAATGGTTTCACATACAGGCCACAAAAAAAAATAAAAAATGGTATGGAATCAGTTACACTGATGGGCCCTAGGTACCCCAGTCCGACACTGCTGGGAGTTGTAGTTTTGCAACAGCTGGAGGGCCACAGGTTGGGTATCCCTGCCTTACATGATTTGAGCACTAAATTCAAGTCAGGAGTAAAAGCTGTAGTCCTCTCTAAATAGGTAATCAGGACTGACATCAACTAAGTGCACTGGTTTCTCTGTCAACTCGACAATGTCCCTGCAGAAGGGGATTGATCTGGCCAGCCAGTGAACAGCAGGGAATGGGAGAAGAAACGCTGTTGCATCCATATCTGATGAGGGGGTCTGAATCCCGGCACCCCCCGCTGATCGGCTGGAGGCAGCGCTTGTACGAACGCAACTTCCTGTTCTAGATTCCACTGTGCGTTGTCTCAGAAGTCTCAGCGGCCAGTGTGATTGCAAGTGCTTGTTCCATTCGCTTGAATGGAACAAGTACTTGCATTTACATGCGCTGCCACTGCAAGCGAGACAATGCGCAGTGTGATCTTAAAGGGCAAGTAGCGTTCATACAAGCGCCACCTCCTCTTCAAAAAGCTGATCAGTGGAGGTGCCAGGAGACAGACACGCAGTGATCAGATATTGATGACCTATCCTGAGGATAGGTCATCAACATGTGCTGGCTGCACAACCCCTTTAACAATTAAACACAGTCATTTGCTGGAAAAGCTTGTTCAGGGGGACATGGCACTGGAACTGGAGCGAGTTGGGTAACGTTAGGCTAATCTGAGATTTTAATATATTAGATAAATATACATCTGATATACCGAGTATACAGTGCTGTGGGGTCCTCTACAGTTGTTCTCTTTGCTTTTCCCTATGAAAAAAAAATTATAATATTGAATATTCACTGCGTTGTTAATTGTAATGTTATTGAAATTTGGAGAAAAATGACATACGGAAACCACCGATTTCAAATTAGATGCAATCAACTATGCTTGTCACATGTCTTTCTTGAGTGAATTTACCAGATTCAAAATCAATACCATGTAATTCTTAAGCCTGTATTACACTGGCAGATTTTCTGCTAGATGATCGCAAATGAGCATTTGTAGTAACACTCATTAGCGATCATCTGGCAGTGTAATACTACGGTCGATTTAAAAATAGCTTAAAAAACTTTGCTTCCCGGCGTCAGATCGCGCTGTGTAATCGCGATCTGTTGCTGGCAAATAACTACACAACATGGGAATGAGCGATGGCATAACAATAGCTCCTGCCCACGGTGTGGAGGAGATCGCTTCACGTAATAATAGTGGTCTCCTCCACTAGCTAGCTAGCCGGGAAGGAACGCTTCCTTCTCGACAATCGCCTGCAGAATCAAGCAGTGTAATACAGGCTTTAGATTTCTTACATTTTAATACCACATGTGATATCAGTCTCTACTTTATCGCAAACATGTGACCTAAAATAATACTATATCTGATCATTAGGTCAGCGGTTGGCAGCTATCTGATTGTTCAAAAAAACGTTTACTAGATGAATGATAACAGGGATAAAGATGCCTTTTCAGGACACGTTCGATGACTGTCAGCCAAACTCATGCATTTCATCGGAGATTCGTTACCTTCTTCTGGGCCCTTATATATATATATTTTTTTCACTTTCTTTTTATATCTCCCTGGAAAACTCCATTATGTCACATTAGTATCCTCTATAATATGGGATGTGTATTCAGTAGCAATAGTAGATTTCACTATGCACTTAGTTGAAGAAAGAGTACTTAAGGTAACCTCCTCTGGTGGATCCCAGTCCAATGCTGAATAGACCAAGCCTGAAGTGAACACTAGAAGCTGTGAACTGAAGGTCATGTTTAGGGATGAGCGAACCCGAACTGTATAGTTCGGGTTCGTACCGAATTTTGGGGTGTCCGTGACACGGACCCGAACCCGAACATTTTCGTAAAAGTACGGGTTCGGGTTCGGTGTTCGGCGCTTTCTTGGCGCTTTTTGAAAGGCTCCAAAGCAGCCAATCAACAAGCGTCATACTACTTGCCCCAAGAGGCCATCACAGCCTTGCCTACTATTGGCATGGCTGTGATTGGCCAGTGCACCATGTGACCCAGCCTCTATTTAAGCTGGAGTCACGTAGCGCCGCACGTCACTCTGCTATGATCAGTATAGGGAGAGGTTGCAGCTGCGACGTTAGGGCGAGATTAGGCAGATTAACTCCTCCAAAAGACTTCATTCTGTGATCGATCTGCAGCTGTGGATCATTGAAGTGCTATTATTGACTTGCTCACTTTTTTGAGGCTGCCCAGAGCGTTTTTAGATCACTTTTTTTCTGGGGTGATCGGCGGCCATTTTGTGACTTGTGGTGCGCCAGCACGAGCTATCACCAAGTGTATTTAACCATCGATAGTGTGGTTATTTTGTGCTATATCCTACATCAGCTGCAGGCTGAGCCTGTGTCACCGAAGTGCATTTAACCATCAACAGTCTGGTTATTTTTTGGCCATATACTACATCAGCTGCAGGCTGAGCCTGTGTCACCGAAGTGCATTTAACCATCAACAGTCTGGTTATTTTTTGGCCATATATTACATCAGGGGCAAGTTGAGCCTGTCACCCAGCGCCTAAAAAATAGACCTGACATTTCTATTCAACCAAATCTGCACAGTTTTAGCTGGTCAAGTTATTTGTAGTGACCGTCAAAGCAGACTTTTTGTTCTGGGTTGAAAAAGCATTCCCAAATTTGCCATTCTCAAAATTGTGGTGAACGGGAACAATGAGGAAAACATCTAATAAGGGACGCGGACGTGGACATGGTCGTGGTGGTGTTAGTGGACCCTCTGGTGCTGGGAGAGGACGTGGCCGTTCTGCCACAGCCACACGTTGTCACGGCCATGCCCATGACCGTGACTCCTCTTACCGCATGCGGTTGTCTGCGGTTTTGTATGGGCGTTCAACCACGGGTGAGGGCCGCTTGTCTGTGGTCTCACTTGTGGTTGCCGCGGACAACCAGTGTTGCATTTTGCAGCAGAGCAGCCTGAACGTTCTTAGGCAGCTGCTGCCCTGGCGTGCGGTCACACCTAGCAACCCTTTTGTTAGGTGTGTGTGTTGTGTGCACTGTGTATTATGTTTTGAGTGCACTTCCCCTTTAAGTTGTGTTTTCCCTTCTGTGTTACTGGAAGGGTTAACTTCCTTCCCAGTGTGTGTGAGATGTCACTGGGTGTGTCCAATCCTTGGGTGTGGCCACTTGGGCCTATAAAGACCCTCTCTCTTGCAGAGCTCAGGAGGTTGCTTCAGCATGCTTGCTGATAGCAGCCTCCTGTGTTTTACATCCGCCAGTGAGAGCCACCACTGTGGTCATAGTTAAAGTTTGAGTTTAAGTAGTCTATAGTTTAAGTTTATGCTTATGTCTCTTGTATGTCATGTTGTATGTGATGTTTCTGTTGGGACCTTCCTTGTAACTTTGTGCAGTTTACGGTTCTGGATTCCTGTTGTTCAGGGATCCAGTCAGCAAGGCTGTGGCAGGTTGGTGGAACTTCTAGTTCACCTGCCATACCCGTAAACTGTTTGTGTTCCCCTTTTTCCCAACAGCTTGGCCAGTGAGACTCCCGCTCCTCCGCGTCTAGGAGGAGTAGGTCGTCTTACCCTGACTCCTAGCGCAGGGACCGGACGGAGGGTGAGTTAGGGATCCGAGGTTCCTGCGCATGGGTCCTCCTACCTTTAAGGTCGGCCCATGCAGTTAGGAGTTAGGGTCAGGGTAGGGACGCTGTTAGGAGGTGACCTGCTCCCTATCCTGTTCTCCTGGCCGAGTAGGCCTACAGCATCTGGCCTCGCACGGCTGAGGATTTCCCCCATCCTCAGCCGTGACACATGTCCTAGTGAACCAACTACCTCAGGTCCCAGTAGCCGCCAGAATTTACAGGGATATTTGGTGGGGCCCAATGCCGTTCTAAGGATGGTAAGGCCTGAGCAGGTACAGGCATTAGTCAATTTGGTGGCCGACAGTGCATCCAGCACGTTCACATTATCTCCCACCCAGTCTTCTGCAGAAAGCGCACAGATGGCGCATGAAAACCAAGCCCATCAGTCTGTCACATCACCCCCATGCATATCAGGGAAACTGTCTGAGCCTCAAGTTATGCAGCAGTCTCTTATGCTGTTTGAAGACTCTGCTGCCAGGGTTTTCCAAGGGCATCCACCTAGCCCTTCACCAGGGGTGGAAGAGATAGAATGCACTAACGCACAACCACTTATGTTTCCTGATGATGAGGACATGGGAATACCACCTCAGCACGTCTCTGATGATGACGAAACACAGGTGCCAACTGCTGCGTCTTTCTGCAGTGTGCAGACTGAACAGGAGGTCAGGGGTCAAGACTGGGTGGAAGACGATGCAGGGGACGATGAGGTCCTAGACCCCACATGGAATGAAGGTCGTGCCACTGACTTTCACAGTTCGGAGGAAGAGGCAGTGGTGAGACCGAGCCAACAGCGTAGCAAAAGAGGGAGCAGTGGGCAAAATCAGAACACCCGCCACCAAGAGACTCCGCCTGCTAATGACCGCCGCCATCTGGGACCGAGCACCCCAAAGGCAGCTTCAAGGAGTTCCCTGGCATGGCACTTCTTCAAACAATGTGCTGACGTCAAGACCCGAGTGGTTTGCACGCTGTGCCATCAGAGCCTGAAGCGAGGCATTAACGTTCTGAACCTTAGCACAACCTGCATGACCAGGCACCTGCATGCAAAGCATGAACTGCAGTGGAGTAAACACCTTAAAAACAAGGAAGTCACTCAGGCTCCCCCTGCTACCTCTTCTGCTGCCGCCGCCTCGGCCTCTTCTGCTGCTGCCGCCGCCTCGGCCTCTTCTGCTGCTGCCGCCGCCTCGGCCTCTTCTGCTGCTGCCGCCGCCTCGGCCTCTTCTGCTGCTGCCGCCGCCTCTTCCTCTGCCTCTGGAGGAACGTTGGCACCTGCCGCCCAGCAAACATGGGATGTACCACCAACACCACCACCTGCGTCACCAAGCATCTCAACCATGTCACACGGCAGCGTTCAGCTCTCCATCTCACAAACATAGTAACATAGTACATAAGGCCGAAAAAAGACATTTGTCCATCCAGTTCGGCCTGTTATCCTGCAAGTTGATCCAGAGGAAGGCAAAAAACCCTGTGAGGTAGAAGCCAATTTTCTCCACTTTAGGGGAATAAAAAATTTCTTCCCGACTCCAATCAGAATAACTCCCTGGATCAACGACCCCTCTCTAGTAGCTATAGCCTGTAATATTATTAAGCTCTAGAAACACATCCAGGCCCCTCAAACATTTGAGAGAAAGCGTAAATTCCCACCTAGCCACCCTCGATCCCTGGCCCTGAATGCCAGCATTTCTAAACTACTGGCCTATGAAATGCTGTCATTTAGGCTGGTGGACACACACAGCTTCAAACAGCTCATGTCACTTGCTGTCCCACAGTATGTTGTTCCCAGCCGCCACTACTTCTCTAAGAGAGCCGTGCCTTCCCTGCACAAACAAGTGTCCGATAAAATCAAGTGTGCACTGCGCAACGCCATCTGTGGCAAGGTCCACCTAACCACAGATACGTGGACCAGTAAGCACGGCCAGGGACGCTATATCTCCCTAACTGCACACTGGGTAAATGTAGTGGCGGCTGGGCCCCAGGCGGAGAGCTATTTGACGCACGTCCTTCCGCCGCCAAGGATCGCAGGGCAACATTCTTTGCCTCCTGTCTCCTCCTCCTCCTACTCAGCTTCCTCCTCCTCTTCTTCCACCTGCTCATCCAGTCAGCCACACACCTTCACCACCAACTTCAGCACAGCACGGGGTAAACGTCAGCAGGCCATTCTGAAACTCATATGTTTGGGAGACAGGCCCCACACCGCACAGGAGTTGTGGCGGGGTATAGAACAACAGACCGACGAGTGGTTGCTGCCGGTGAGCCTCAAGCCCGGCCTGGTGGTGTGCGATAATGGGCGAAATCTCGTTGCAGCTCTGGGACTAGCCGGTTTGACGCACATCCCTTGCCTGGCGCATGTTCTGAATTTGGTGGTGCAGAAGTTCATTCGCAACTACCCCGACATGTCAGAGCTGCTGCATAAAGTGCGGGCCGTCTGTTCGCGCTTCCGGCGTTCACACCCTGACGCTGCTCGCCTGTCTGCGCTACAGCGTAACTTCGGCCTTCCCGCTCACCGCCTCATATGCGACGTGCCCACCAGGTGGAACTCCACCTTGCATATGCTGGACAGACTGTGCGAGCAGCAGCAGGCCATAGTGGAGTTTCAGCTGCAGCACGCACGGGTCAGTCGCACTGCGGATCAGACACACTTCACCACCAATGACTGGGCCTCCATGCGAGACCTGTGTGCCCTGTTGCGCTGTTTCGAGTACTCCACCAACATGGCCAGTGGCGATGACGCCGTTATCAGCGTTACAATACCACTTCTATGTCTCCTTGAGAAAACACTTAGGGCGATGATGGAAGAGGAGGTGGCCCAGGAGGAAGAGGGGTCATTTTTAGCACTTTTAGGCCAGTCTCTTCAAAGTGACTCAGAGGGAGGTTTTTTGCAACACCAGAGGCCAGGTACAAATGTGGCCAGACAGGGCCCACTACTGGAGGACGAGGAGGACGAGGATGAGGAGGAGGTGGAGGAGGATGAGGATGAAGCATGTTCACAGCGGGGTGGCACCCAAAGCAGCTCGGGCCCATCACTGGTGCGTGGCTGGGGGGAAACACAGGACGATGACGATACGCCTCCCACAGAGGACAGCTTGTCCTTACCTCTGGGCAGCCTGGCACACATGAGCGACTACATGCTGCAGTGCCTGCGCAACGACAGCAGAGTTGCCCACATTTTAACGTGTGCAGACTACTGGGTTGCCACCCTGCTGGATCCCCGGTACAAAGACAATGTGCCCACCTTACTTCCTACACTGGAGCGTGATAGAAAGATGCGCGAGTACAAGCGCACGTTGGTAGACGCGCTACTGAGAGCATTCCCAAATGTCACAGGGGAACCAGTGGAAGCCCAAGGCGAAGGCAGAGGAGGAGCAAGAGGTCGCCAACGCAGCTGTGTCACGGCCAGCTCCTCTGAGGGCAGGGTTAGCATGGCAGAGATGTGGAAAAGTTTTGTCACCACGCCACAGCTAACTGCACCACCTCCTGATACGGAACGTGTTAGCAGGAGGCAACATTTCACTAACATGGTGGAACAGTACCTGTGCACACCCCTCCACGTACTGACTGATGGTTCGGCCCCATTCAACTTCTGGGTCTCCAAATTGTCCACGTGGCCAGAGCTAGCCTTTTATGCCTTGGAGGTGCTGGCCTGTCCGGCGGCCAGCGTTTTGTCTGAACGTGTATTCAGCACGGCAGGGGGCGTCATTACAGACAAACGCAGCCGCCTGTCTACAGCCAATGTGGACAAGCTGACGTTCATAAAAATGAACCAGGCATGGATCCCACAGGACCTGTCCATCCCTTGTGCAGATTAGATATTAACTACCTCCCCTTAACAATATATTATTCTACTCCAGGGCACTTCCTCATTCAATACTATTTTTAATTTCATTTTACCATTATATTGTGGGGCAACCCAAAGTTGAATGAACCTCTCCTCTGTCTGGGTGCCGGGGCCTAAATGTGTGACAGTGGCCTGTTCCAGTGGTGGGTGACGTGAAGCCTGATTCTCTGCTATGACATGAATACAGATTCTGCGCTGACATAAGGCCAGATTCTCTGTTACGGGACCTCTCTCCTCTGCCTGGGTGCCTGGGCCTAAATGTGTGACAGTGGCCTGTTCCAGTGGTGGCTGACGTGAAGCCTGATTCTCTGCTATGACATGAAGACAGATTCTGCGCTGACATAAGGCCAGATTCTCTGTTACGGGACCGCTCTCCTCTGTCTGGGTGCCGGGGCCTAAATGTGTGACAGTGGCCTGTTCCAGTGGTGGGTGACGTGAAGCCTGATTCTCTGCTATGACATGAATACAGATTCTGCGCTGACATGAGGCCAGATTCTCTGTTACGGGACCTCTCTCCTCTGTCTGGGTGCTGGGGCCTAAATGTGTGACAGTGGCCTGTTCCAGTGGTGGGTGACGTGAAGCCTGATTCTCTGCTATGACATGAATACAGATTCTGCGCTGACATAAGGCCAGATTCTCTGTTACGGGACCTCTCTCCTCTGCCTGGGTGTCTGGGCCTAAATGTGTGACAGTGGCCTGTTCCAGTGGTGGGTGACGTGAAGCCTGATTCTCTGCTATGACATGAATACAGATTCTGCGCTGACATAAGGCCAGATTCTCTGTTACGGGACCTCTCTCCTCTGCCTGGGTGCCTGGGCCTAAATGTGTGACAGTGGCCTGTTCCAGTGGTGGGTGACGTGATGCCTGATTCTCTGCTATGACATGAATACAGATTCTGCGCTGACATAAGGCCAGATTCTCTGTTACGGGACCTCTCTCCTCTGTCTGGGTGCCGGGGCCTAAATGTGTGACAGTGGCCTGTTCCAGTGGTGGGTGACGTGAAGCCTGATTCTCTGCTATGACATGAATACAGATTCTGCGCTGACATAAGGCCAGATTCTCTGTTACGGGACCTCTCTCCTCTGCCTGGGTGCCTGGGCCTAAATGTGTGACAGTGGCCTGTTCCAGTGGTGGGTGACGTGAAGCCTGATTCTCTGCTATGACATGAAGACTGATTCTGCGCTGACATGAAGCCAGATTCTCTGCTATGGCATGAAGAGACTGATTCTCTGCTGACATGAAGCCAGATTCTTTGCTATGGCATGAAGAGACTGATTCTCTGCTGACGTGAAGCCAGATTCTCTGCTATGGGACCTCTGTCCAATTGATATTGGTTCATTTTTATTTTTTATTTTTTTTAAATTCATTTCCCTATCCACATTTGTTTGCAGGGGATTTACCTACATGTTGCTGCCTTTTGCAGCCCTCTAGCTCTTTCCTGGGCTGTTTTACAGCCTTTTTAGTGCCCAAAAGTTCGGGTCCCCATTGACTTCAATGGGGTTCGGGTTCGGGACGAAGTTCGGATCGGGTTCGGATCCCGAACCCGAACATTTCCGGAAAGTTCGGCCGAACTTCTCGAACCCGAACATCCAGGTGTTCGCTCAACTCCAGTCATGTTACATGGACCAATATTACAGGCAATAATCGGGAATTGCCTGATCGTCAGAGGAGGTAAGGCCCCTTTCACATGGGCGAGAATTCCGCGCGGGTGCAATGCGTGAGATGAACGCATTGCACCAGCACTGAATCCGGATCCATTCACTTCAATGGGGCTGTGCAGATGAGCGGTGATTTTCACGCATCACTTGTGCGTTACGTGAAAATCGCAGCATGTTTTATATCCTGTGTTTTTCACGCAACGCAGGCCCCATAGAAATAAAAGGGTCTGCATGAAAATCGCAAGCATCCGCAAGCAGGTGCAGATGTGGTGCGATTTTCATGCATGGTTGCTAGGAGATGATAGGGATGAGCAACCCTATTAAAGTCTATTCATTTTATTATATTCCCTTATAACATGGTTATAAGGGAAAATAATAGCATTCATAATACAGAAAGCTTACTAAAATGTGCCTTGAGGGGTTAAAAAAAAATTAAAAATTAACTCACCTCATCCGCTTATTTGCACATCTTTTTTCTTCATCTTTCAGGACCTGCAAAAGGACCTTTAATGACGTAATCACGGTCATCACGTGGTGAGCGCGGTGACGTCACCGCAGGTCCTGCTGAATGAAGATAAAAGGATCTTCTATCTTCATTCAGCAGGACCTGCGCTGACGTCACCGCTCTTACCACGTGATTAGTGCGATTACGTCATCAAAGGTCCTTTTGCAAGTCCTGAAAGAAAACAATTAATTTTATTTATTTTTTAACCCCTCAAGGCACATTTTAGTAAGCATTCTGTATTAAGATTGCTATTATTTTCACTTATAACCATGTTAAAAGGGAAAATAATAAAATGAATAAAACACCTAACCCAAACCGGAACTTCAGTGAAGAAGTCTGGGTTCGGGTCTGGGTACCACATTCAGTTTTTTCTCACATGCGTGCAAAACGCATTGCACTTACGTGGAAAAAAACTGAACATCGGAACGCAATCGCAGTCAAAACTGACTGCAATTGCGTGCCTACTCGCGCGGTTTTCCTGCAATGCACACACGACGCATCCGGAGCAAATCCGGGACACCCGTGTGAAAGAGGCCTAAGAATTGCATTACATATAGCAATCTCCTCTGTATGGGACGAGTGTTCACTACAGCTCATCTCTAGAGAATATTTGCTTTAGGGCATGTAACGGATCTCCTGGCACCCCGACCGGGTACCTCCGTTGATAGTGCTCCTAGTGCTTTCCGAGGACTCCAAGCACTCCACTTGACACCGTACGCACTGCAGACCCCACGAACCGCCGAAGCTTGGTTGAGGTCTCGCCGTCTCCTACCCACCCTGGACCTACGACAAGGCTCCAGGCTCCAGTGGGTGAACCTCTCCTAAAACCAGAGAGCAGGAACAGCTCTTAAAAGAGCTAGTAGTTAAAGCCAGGGGAGTATAGCAAATCTCCCAGCGTATAGCAATCCCCCAGTGTTGATCAGTTACCCAAACACCAGCCTCAACATGATGAAGGATAAAACAGGCACACTTTATTGAGGGCTACCCGCCCGTATTTATGCAGGTCCCTATCTGGTGGACACGCACCTAGGGGACCAGAAGGAAGACTGTGACACAGGACAGATACGTAGCAACTCAGGATACACAGACACAACACATCCCCACAATGCATCATGGTTTCCTCCTCTCTGCCCTGGAGACACCCGAGGAGCAATTCAATTATCTCTCAGGACAAAGGGAAATCGCCAATACACATGTGGAGACAACAGGACGCAAAAAATCACCACCCAAACACACAATGTCACACCCCCACAGCAAACACAGACATTTAACATATTACCAGATAGCTCAAGTCTGAGTGCATATCATTAGGTGAATGGCACTCAGAATACACGAATACAATAAAATTAGCTATCTGGGTACCCTCACATAACATAAAATACAATTCCAAAGACAGATTTAAGCTGTGCGGCCGGTCTGTCTTCTCCTTTAAAGTTAGTATGGGCCATAATC
Organism: Bufo bufo; assembly: GCF_905171765.1. Classification (NCBI taxonomy): domain Eukaryota; kingdom Metazoa; phylum Chordata; class Amphibia; order Anura; family Bufonidae; genus Bufo; species Bufo bufo. The sequence continues at coordinate 624,321,193 of NC_053389.1, read as the reverse complement.
CCGAGGCAAGAGGCTGGTAAACAGGCCTCTCCAAAACCCAGTGGTGAGGTTGGTTTCGCCACACATCTCCCCCTCCCAGGGAAGACTAACCAGATACCTGACCTCACGGTCAGTACCTGAGTTAGTCTGGCAGTCCAACCACAACCCAATACGGGACCTGTTGAATCTTGGGGCCTGGCTCTGTTCTGTATGTCCCCAGCTGTTGAGTGGGCATCTGCTACTCCATGCTTCCTTGTTGCTCTCTAGCTTGGAGCTGTAGGTACTTGGTGGGCAGAGGCCGACTGCGCTCTGCCCCAATGCCAGCTCTTCCGCTGGGGTAGCCTGTGGGAAGTCCGGCTCTGGAGAAGAGGATAGGGGAGGGCAGAGGCTGACTGCGCTCTGCCCAGATGCCAGCGCTTCCGCTGGGGTAGCCTGTGGAAAGTCAGCCTCTGGAGAAGAGGATAGAGGAGGGCAGAGGCCAACTGCGCTCTGCCCAGATGCCAGCGCTTCCGCTGGGGTAGCCTGTGGGATGTCCGGCTCTGGAGAAGAGGATAGGGGAGGGCAGAGGCCGACTGCGCTCTGCCCAGATGCCAGCTCTTCCGCTGGGGAAGCCGGTGTGGACTCAGCCTCTGGAGAAGAGGATAGAGGAGGGCAGAGGCCGACTGCGCTCTGCCCAGATGCCAGCTCTTCCACTGGGATGTGGTCATGGAACAAACTAAAAAGACTAGCGTGGTATTAGCAGGAGGTGCTCAAACCCACATGCAGTCGTGCATATATATAGGGGAGCAAATCCTGCACTTGTGGCCCGTTGCTAATGGCTAATGTCTATTGTGGTTCACCGCGGGCATCCTCCACCATATGCATTTTTGCTGGGGATCGCCATTAGCAACGGGCCACAAGTGCAGGATTTGCTCCCCTATATATATGCACGACTGCATGTGGGTTTGAGCACCTCCTGCTAATACCACGCTAGTCTTTTTAGTTTGTATATATAGATTCCTGGAGGTGTATAAACTCCAATTTAAATGTGCCTGTTTTCCATCTACAGGCCACATTTAGGTGCACCTGTGAGGCCTGGGACATATCAGCCAGTCTTGAGTGGGACTTGCAGACTCCTCCCTCCTCCCATTGCAAGCATGGTTACATGCTGGAGGTAACTGGTGAGTTGTTTGTGAGTCGGCCTCATGCTCCTGTAATTTGCCCACTGGCTCCTGGTATTGCCCATACGGCTCAGTTAGGAGAGTGTTAGGTCCCAGGCTACTTGAGAAACCTTGGCGTGGTGCCCGGGCTTAGACATGTTCTACACCGTAGGACATGTTGACTAATCCCTCAATTTTAAAATCAGTTTGAGGGTTTAGTAAGACTGCAGAGTGCACCTGTCTTTGCTATTATTTTGTTATATTGATGTGGTCATGGAATCCTATCCCCAGGACCTTGTTGCAGATCGGCTGTGGAGAGGAGGAATCGCTTACTGTACCTCCACCTCCTGGCATTCCTGCGGGGTTGGTGGGGGATCTGTACCGGCCAGTCAGTATCCCGGTAGGCCTGGTGCAGAGACTGCGGTCCCATCTGCACCATTGGAGTTAGGGGTGCTGTCCCCCTGTGGTTGGGGAGACAGACCGGTTGTCTCCTCTCCCTTGAAAGTACACTGCCGCTGGGGCATGGAGACAATGCTCTCCTCTCCCTGCAAAACATACTGCCGCTTGGGAGCAGGACCAACTGTCCCTACTCCCTGAAACTCTGGCTGCCGTTAGGGATCTGGGCTGACTGCCCAGCATCCCTGTAGGGCCGGTGGAGAGATCTCGGTTCCATCTCCACCTGCCATATGGGTTTCCCCCCAGGACCAGTCTATGAGGTCCCCTACCTCTGTAGCTGGTACTGAAGCAGGGGATACTTCAGTCAGGTCCTCCCAGTACACCTCCACAATATCCTCCCAGCTGAAGGGCTCTGGACCTGGGTCTGACACTCTGCTCTCTCGCTGAGCCCTCTCAATGGAGTGGAAGAGATCTCGGTAGTCCTGCTCCAGTTCCCATTCCAGGGTTGCTAGGTGAGCCAGGTCTTTCTCTACCTCGTGGGGGTCCTCCCAATCCAGCCTAGCCTCCCTCTCGTAGAAAATGTTCTGAAGTCTGGACTGTGCAGGGCTCCCGAAGTCAGGCTCTGCAAAGGACTCCCATAACAAGCCCAGACCATAAAACTCCTCTCCCTCTGGCTTGTCATGTTCAGCTGCCCAGGGGGAATGTTGAATGACATGCCACCTTAGGGCCTGGTAAGCGTCCTCTAGCCAAAGCTCCTTACATACCAGGCTCTGGAGCACTGTTACCCAGTCATCCAGTGGATGCTCTCTCAAGAGACCCATCCGCTTCGCCACCCGCTTCTGTAGCTGCTGCTCATAACTGGGGAGACTCACCTCGCCGCCGCTGGGCATTTTCCAGGGCATCATATCAGATTTCCTTTCTGTCTGCATCCCTGTAGTCTGCGGCTGCCTCCTCCTCATCATCATAGAACGCTGTCCGAAGACTAGCCGATTCCATCCTGCTGTAGCCAGGGGCGCTGTACGGATACTGCCCTCAATATACTCCACGAACGGTGTCTCCGAGCTGCTTCTCCTCACACTAGGACGCCATCCCACTGCTTGCCACCAAATGTAACGGATCTCCTAGCACCCCGACCGGGTACCTCCGTTGAATGGATGCTCCTAGTGCTTTCCGAGGACTCCAAGCACTCCACTTGACACCGTACGCACTGCAGACCCCACGAACCGCCGAAGCTTGGTTGAGGTCTCGCCGTCTCCTACCCACCCTGGACCTACGACAAGGCTCCAGGCTCCAGTGGGTGAACCTCTCCTAAAACCAGAGAGCAGGAACAGCTCTTAAAAGAGCTAGTAGTTATAGCCAGGGGAGTATAGCAAATCTCCCAGCGTATAGCAATCCCCCAGTGTTGATCAGTTACCCAAACACCAGCCTCAACATGATGAAGGATAAAACAGGCACACTTTATTGAGGGCTACCCGCCCGTATTTACAGGGAGTGCAGAATTATTAGGCAAGTTGTATTTTTGAGGATTAATTTTATTATTGAACAACAACCATGTTCTCAATGAACCCAAAAAACTCATTAATATCAAAGCTGAATATTTTTGGAAGTAGTTTTTAGTTTGTTTTTAGTTTTAGCTATTTTAGGGGGATATCTGTGTGTGCAGGTGACTATTACTGTGCATAATTATTAGGCAACTTAACAAAAAACAAATATATACCCATTTCAATTATTTATTTTTACCAGTGAAACCAATATAACATCTCAACATTCACAAATATACATTTCTGACATTCAAAAACAAAACAAAAACAAATCAGTGACCAATATAGCCACCTTTCTTTGCAAGGACACGCAAAAGCCTGCCATCCATGGATTCTGTCAGTGTTTTGATCTGTTCACCATCAACATTGCGTGCAGCAGCAACCACAGCCTCCCAGACACTGTTCAGAGAGGTGTACTGTTTTCCCTCCTTGTAAATCTCACATTTGATGATGGACCACAGTTTCTCAATGGGGTTCAGATCAGGTGAACAAGGAGGCCATGTCATTAGATTTTCTTCTTTTATACCCTTTCTTGCCAGCCACGCTGTGGAATACTTGGACGCGTGTGATGGAGCATTGTCCTGCATGGAAATCATGTTTTTCTTGAAGGATGCAGACTTCTTCCTGTACCACTGCTTGAAGAAGGTGTCTTCCAGAAACTGGCAGTAGGACTGGGAGTTGAGCTTGACTCCATCCTCAACCCGAAAAGGCCCCACAAGCTCATCTTTGATGATACCAGCCCAAACCAGTACTCCACCTCCACCTTGCTGGCGTCTGAGTCGGACTGGAGCTCTCTGCCCTTTACCAATCCAGCCACGGGCCCATCCATCTGGCCCATCAAGACTCACTCTCATTTCGTCAGTCCATAAAACCTTAGAAAAATCAGTCTTGAGATATTTCTTGGCCCAGTCTTGACGTTTCAGCTTGTGTGTCTTGTTCAGTGGTGGTCGTCTTTCAGCCTTTCTTACCTTGGCCATGTCTCTGAGTATTGCACACCTTGTGCTTTTGGGCACTCCAGTGATGTTGCAGCTCTGAAATATGGCCAAACTGGTGGCAAGTGGCATCTTGGCAGCTGCACGCTTGACTTTTCTCAGTTCATGGGCAGTTATTTTGCGCCTTGGTTTTTCCACACGCTTCTTGCGACCCTGTTGACTATTTTGAATGAAGCGCTTGATTGTTCGATGATCACGCTTCAGAAGCTTTGCAATTTTAAGAGTGCTGCATCCCTCTGCAAGATATCTCACTATTTTTGACTTTTCTGAGCCTGTCAAGTCCTTCTTTTGACCCATTTTGCCCATTTATGCACACCTAATATAGGGTGTTGATGTCATTAGACCACACCCCTTCTCATTACAGAGATGCACATCACCTAATATGCTTAATTGGTAGTAGGCTTTCGAGCCTATACAGCTTGGAGTAAGACAACATGCATAAAGAGGATGATGTGGTCAAAATACTCATTTGCCTAATAATTCTGCACGCAGTGTAGGCAGGTCCCCATCTGGTGGACACGCCCCTAGGGGACCAGAAGGAAGACTGTGACACAGGACAGATATGTAGCAACTCAGGATACACAGACACAGCACATCCCCACAATGCATCATGGTTTCCTCCTCTCTGCCCTGGAGACACCCGAGGAGCAATTCAATTATCTCTCAGGACAAAGGGAAATCGCCAATACACATGTGGAGACAACAGGACAGAAATCACCACCCAAACACACAATGTCACACCCCTACAGCAAACACAGACATTTAACATATTCCCAGATAGCTCAAGTCTGAGTGCATATCATTAGGTGAATGGCACTCAGAATACACAAATACAATAAAATTAGCTATCTGGGTACCCTCACATAACATAAAATACAATTCCAAAGACAGATTTAAGCTGTGCGGCCGGTCTGTCTTCTCCTTTAAAGTTAGTATGGGCCATAATCCTGAGGCAAGAGGCTGGTAAACAGGCCTCTCCAAAACCCAGTGGCGAGGTTGGTTTCGCCACAGGGCAGTAGATCCCTGTTTACACAGGAAAATGTGCTACACAGATATGATTCTTGGTGCTGACCAAAATACATAATCACCCAATGAAAAAGCATTTGCTCGTTCATCAGGTTATTGCTGGTACCTTCACATGATGACCACTGAGGAAGAGGTTGGAGCACCTCGAAACGCGTCTGGCATAACTTGGAATCATTGAGACTACCCACCAAAACCCACATTCTCTCACTTCAAGGGATATAATTTTTCTATAAAATTGCCCAACTCCTCCAACTGCGATTTAACAAAAGAAAGCGGAGGAATCATATAGAAGCGCAGCAAACAGGAAACAGCTGATCTAAGAGGAAGAAACCACGTAACGTGAAGCGCAACCCTTGAGACGCCGATTCAGGCACATGAACTGCACAGCCAGAGCCAAGGAGCACACTACGCAGGATACCAAAACTCCAAACACAGCCACAGCTCCCGACACTAAAGAGAGTCGATAAGTAGGGTGAGTGTTGCTGATTACCGAGTGGGACGCCACCGGTATCAACAAAGACACCATACCAGCAAATAGAGAGTAACAAACTAATAAATTAACTCACATTAAATCTGGCTGCAGCAATATCATCCCTACAGAGAGCAGTCAGCCAGACTAATATGTGCATATTACATCATGGACAATATCTAATACTAATGATATGAACTTTTAACCATTTAACCACTCATCACTTGCTTACCTTTGGGGATGAATCATTAACCTTTTAACCACCCACTTAATAACGGGATATATATGTCACGGCCACGGTTATGGCCGTGACTCCTTGAGCCGCATACTGTTGCCCGCGTTTTTGGGTTGTTGTGTCAACCGCAGCTTGAGGCATAATGTAGTTGGCCTCAGGTGCGGTTGCCGTGGACAACAGCTATGTGTGCGGTTCCCTTGGAGTTATGTGCACGTTTGTATGCACTTTTGTATGTCTGTGTGCACTCTGTTTTGTGTGTGGTGTGCACTGACATCTTCCCTTCACTGTGGTTCCAGGCTTGGTTGTCTGTGGCAGGTCAGTGTGATGTTTGTGGCAAGTACCTGCCACTGCCACAGGTTGCACTTGTTCTCCCTTCCTTGCAGCTTGGCCAGTTAGACTCCTGTTCCTCTGTATCCAGAAGGAACAGGATGTCTTACTCTGACTCCTAGCCTAGGGACCGGCGGAGGGCGAGTAGGGATCCGAGGTTCCTGCGCATGGGTCCTCCTACCTTGAAGGTCGGCCCATGCAGGTAGGAGTTAGGGTCAGGTTAGGGACGCTGTTAGGAGGTGACCTGCTCCCTAATCCTGTTCGTCCTGGTCAAGCAGCGACCATCATCCTCCGGCACACGGCTGAGGGTTTCCCCCATCTTCAGCCGTGACAATATATGAACTTGAACACTTGATATGTGGATGGTTAACATTGACTAACAAAGCAACTTGATATAATCAACTGAAAATATTCTCAGAAAAAGACACTAATGTCTGCTTTTTATGGACTTTTTCATAAGTAAAAAAAAAATTTAACATTTTTTAAGGTTCTGAAGTCTTTTAAGTGTGTATGAATTTTGTGTATCTGCTAATGCAAATGTACTATATGTTGTAATATTGGGTATTAAATATACTCACCTCAGGTCAAAACACTAGAACGTAATAGGCATTAATTGGACTTATATAGCCTTACTCTCATTCATACTTTGTTTTTGGCCTTTTTAAATAATTTATATTCGAATACAATGTGTATTTTATTTGATTGCCTGTGTTGAGTCAGATGGTGAGTGCCTGTCTATTGTTCTTATATAATATATACGCTTTTAGTGACTGGGTGAGCCACCCCAGACAGAGCACCAACCCACAGCAATAGGATAGGAGAGCCGCTATAAACATCCTTGTTATTATACCTTTATATGGACCAGTTATAGGGAACTATCATTGTTACTGTTACGTTTATCTCCTATAATTGTCCCGATTATCAGTCCATGTAAAGACACCTTAAAGGGATTTCCAAGATTTTGATATTGATGGCCTATCCTCAGGATAGGTCATTAATATCTGATTGGTGGGGGTCCGACACCACCGACGAGCAGCTGTTTAAAGAAGCCACAGCGTTCCGGTGAGTACTGCAGCCCCCTCTCAGCTTGCCAAGCACAGCCGTACATTGTATAGCATCTGTGCTTGGTAATGCAGCCCAAGACCATTCATTTGAATGGGATTAAGCTGCAAATAGTCCATTTGACCAATGAAGAGGCCGCAATGCTCAGCGGAGTTCTGTGGCCTCTTCAAGTAGCTGGTGGATGGTGGCTGTCAGATCCCCACTGATCAAATATAGGTGACCTATCCTGATGGCAGGCCATCAATATCGGACTCAGAAAACTTCTCTATCCCAAGAATAGGAGCTATAGGATGTTCATAAAGGTAATATGTTGGCAATTTGCATTCCTCATTGAAAATCCCCATGAAAACCAATTATTTTCCATTGTGATACTTGTTACAGCATTTATTGTAAAATGTAGTGTTGTATATTTAAGGAGGGTGTGGTGGAGTCATATTATTGTATCCAGAACAAAGAGCTGCTATGGAGGACTGCCAGACATTACTCGGACTTTATTTATTTAATTTATTATTTATTTTATGCACTTATATAGCACCACTATATTCCGCAGCGCTTTACAGACATTAGCATCAAGCTGTCCCCAATGGGGCTCACAATCTAAGGTCCCTATCAGCATGTCTACAGTATTTCACATCTTAGTATAATGAAGGCCGGTGATTATCAATGCCCAGAGAAGGCTTTTTCTTCTAAATGACACATTTTACAAATACTACCAGTGTGTTTGGTTCTGTTCAAAAATGTAAACACCAAAAACTATTCTCCTAAATAAGGGCGAGTTCACATCACCGTTATGGATTCTGTTATTGTTTCCGCTATAACATGGTTATAACGGAAAATAACTGAATCCATAAGACGGAAGTCAAACAGAATCCTTTAAGAGGCATTCCGTTTTGATCCTTCATAATACAAGTCTATGGGCAGCATAACGGATCCGTTATGCAGGAGTCCAGTCCTGCATAACGGAAACCAGGACGGATCCGTAATGCTGCCCATAGACTTCTATTATGACGGAATGCAAAACGCAAGCCTTTAAAAGGCATTCCGTTTGCTTTCCGTCATAATAAATGTTTATGAGCAGTCATAACGGATACGTCTGGTTATGCAGAACAGAGAAAAAGCCCTGTCGACAGAACTTTGCATAACGGAAATTAGACAGATCCGTTATGATTGCCCATGATGGATAAAACGGAATGCCTTTTAAAGGCTTCCATTTTGACTTCCGTCTTATGGATGCCATTATTTTCTGTTATAACCATGTTTTAGCGGAAAACAATAATGGAATCCATAACAGTGATGTGAACTCACCCTAAGGTGGTTGTAACCATATACTACCTAATTAACACAAAACCAATAAGGGTATATGGAATACATTGTAAAAATCAATCTACCACAAAGTGATCATGGTACAGTATAACAATTCATTTCATTAACATCAAAATAGAAAACATGATTGGTACAACACAGAATTGTTAAAAAATGTATATAAAAACAATGCTGAGGTGGTGGTCAGTGAACAGAATAAGGTATAGAAAGTACTAGCGCAGTAATGAATGGGAGGTGGTTGGAGTGGGTATATATCGTTTGTAAGTCAAGAACAGCAATAGGAAATGGGTGTAAGTTCAAAAAACAGTGGCATAATTAAGATTCATTTGTATATAACATGGTTACACAATAATAGAAAATTAGTACATGAGCGTAATTGCTAGAAAACATAGTCAGATCAAAGAGAAAAAGGAACAAACATAAAAAAACAGTATAAAATGTATTATTAATACCAACCAACAATGGAGAGCCTGTACTGGACAGGACCACCGCCTACACCTGAATAGGAACGAGCCATCCCATTGAAGTGAATGGGGCAGCTTGTAATTACACCTGCTCGCTGCTGCGATGTCGATGGCGAGCGGGTGAAAAATATGGAATGCTGCACTCGCACGGTTACGTGGCCTTCTCTTCAAACAGCTCATCGGCGGGGGTGCCGGGCGTCGGACCCTCACTGATCAAATATTGATGACCTATCCTGAGTAGAGTTGAGCGAACACCTGGATGTTCGGGTTCGACGAGTTCGGCCGAACTTTCGAAAAATGTTCGGGTTCGGGATCCGAACTCGACCCGAACTTCATCCCGAACCCGAACCCCATAGAAGTCAATGGGGACCCGAACTTTTGGGCACTAAAAAGGCTGTAAAACACACCCGGAAAGGGCTAGAGGGCTGCAAAAGGCAGCAAAATGTAGTTAAATCCCCTGCAAACAAATGTAGATAGGGAAATGATGAGTTAACATAAAATAAATAAAAATTAAACAATATTAATTGGAGTGAGGTCCCATAGCACAGAATCAGGCTTCAAGTCACCCACCAATGGAGAAGGTCACTTACTATTATTTTGACCACAGCACCCAGACAAAGGAGAGAGGTCCCACAGCAGAGAACCAGGCATCATATCACCCACCACAGGAGTAGGCCACCATTTAGTTACTTTGACCCCTACACCCAGACGGAGGAGAGAGGTTACACAGCAGAGAATCAGGCATTTAGATCACCCACCACAGGAGTAGGCCACCATTGAATCAGACCCCGGCAACCATGTCAGATGGCACAAGCATAAGCTTTATATCAATCAGCACAGGAGAAGGCGACTTTGACAGACTTTGACCCCTACACCCGGACGGAGGAGAGAGGTTTCAAAGCAGAGAATCAGGCATTTAGATCACCCACCACAGGAGTAGGCCCCAATTTAATGGGACCCCGGCAACCATGTCAGATGGCACAACCATCAGCTTCATATCAATCAGCACAGGAGAAGGCGACTTTGAAAGACTTTGACCCCTACACCCAGACGGAGGAGAGAGGTTTCACAGCAGAGAATCAGGCATTTAGATCACCCACCACAGGAGTAGGCCCCCATTGAATCAGACCCTGGCAACCATGTCAGATGGCACAACCATCAGCTTTATATCAATCAGCACAGGAGAAGGCGACTTTGAAAGACTTTGACCCCTACACCCAGATGGAGGAGAGAGGTTTCACAGCAGAGAATCAGGCATCATATCAACCACCACAGGAGAAGCCACCATTTAGTTACTTTGACCCCTGCACCCAGGAAGAGGAGAGAGGCACCACAGCACATATTCTGGCATCATATCAGCCACCACAGGAGAAGCCACCATTGAGTTACTTTGACCCCCGCACCCAGGAAGAGGAGAGAGGCACCACAGCACATATTCTGGCATCATATCAGCCACCACAGGAGAAGCCACCATTGAGTTACTTTGACCCCCGCACCCAGGAAGAGGAGAGAGGCACCACAGCACATATTCTGGCATCATATCAGCCACCACAGGAGAAGCCACCATTGAGTTACTTTGACCCCTGCACCCAGGAAGAGGAGAGAGGCCCCACAGCACATATTCTGGCATCATATCAGCCACCACAGGAGAAGCCACCATTTAGTTACTTTGACCCCTTCACCCAAACAGAGGAGAGAGGTTCCACATCAGAGAATCAGGCATCATATCAACCACCACAGGAGTAGGCCACAATTTAATGGGACCCCGGCAACCATGTCAGATGGCACAACCATCAGCTTCATATCAATCAGCACAGGAGAAGGCGACTTTGAAAGACTTTGACCCCTACACCCAGACGGAGGAGAGAGGTTTCACAGCAGAGAATCAGGCATTTAGATCACCCACCACAGGAGTAGGCCCCCATTGAATCAGACCCTGGCAACCATGTCAGATGGCACAACCATCAGCTTTATATCAATCAGCACAGGAGAAGCCACCATTGAGTTACTTTGACCCCTGCACCCAGGAAGAGGAGAGAGGCCCCACAGCACATATTCTGGCATCATATCAGCCACCACAGGAGAAGCCACCATTGAGTTACTTTGACCCCCACACCCAGGAAGAGGAGAGAGGCACCACAGCACATATTCTGGCATCATATCAGCCACCACAGGAGAAGCCACCATTGAGTTACTTTGACCCCCGCACCCAGGAAGAGGAGAGAGGCACCACAGCACATATTCAGGCATCATATCACACACCACAGGAGAAGGCCTCTTTCAGTGATTTAGGCCTTTGGACCCAGACAGAGGAGAGAGGCACCACAGCACATATTCTGGCATCATATCAGCCACCACAGGAGAAGCCACCATTGAGTTACTTTGACCCCTGCACCCAGGAAGAGGAGAGAGGCCCCACAGCACATATTCTGGCATCATATCAGCCACCACAGGAGAAGCCACCATTGAGTTACTTTGACCCCCGCACCCAGGAAGAGGAGAGAGGCACCACAGCACATATTCTGGCATCATATCAGCCACCACAGGAGAAGCCACCATTGAGTTACTTTGACCCCCGCACCCAGGAAGAGGAGAGAGGCACCACAGCACATATTCAGGCATCATATCACACACCACAGGAGAAGGCCTCTTTCAGTGATTTAGGCCTTTGGACCCAGACAGAGGAGAGAGGCACCACAGCACATATTCTGGCATCATATCAGCCACCACAGGAGAAGCCACCATTGAGTTACTTTGACCCCTGCACCCAGGAAGAGGAGAGAGGCCCCACAGCACATGTTCTGGCATCATACTAACCACCACAGGAGAAGCCACCATTGAGTTACTTTGACCCCTGCACCCAGGAAGAGGAGAGAGGCCCCACAGCACATATTCTGGCATCATATCAGCCACCACAGGAGAAGCCACCATTGAGTTACTTTGACCCCCGCACCCAGGAAGAGGAGAGAGGCACCACAGCACATATTCTGGCATCATATCAGCCACCACAGGAGAAGCCACCATTGAGTTACTTTGACCCCCGCACCCAGGAAGAGGAGAGAGGCACCACAGCACATATTCAGGCATCATATCACACACCACAGGAGAAGGCCTCTTTCAGTGATTTAGGCCTTTGGACCCAGACAGAGGAGAGAGGCACCACAGCACATATTCTGGCATCATATCAGCCACCACAGGAGAAGCCACCATTGAGTTACTTTGACCCCCGCACCCAGGAAGAGGAGAGAGGCACCACAGCACATATTCTGGCATCATATCAGCCACCACAGGAGAAGCCACCATTGAGTTACTTTGACCCCCGCACCCAGGAAGAGGAGAGAGGCACCACAGCACATATTCAGGCATCATATCACACACCACAGGAGAAGGCCTCTTTCAGTGATTTAGGCCTTTGGACCCAGACAGAGGAGAGAGGCACCACAGCACATATTCTGGCATCATATCAGCCACCACAGGAGAAGCCACCATTGAGTTACTTTGACCCCTGCACCCAGGAAGAGGAGAGAGGCCCCACAGCACATATTCTGGCATCATATCACACACCACAGGAGAAGGCCTCTTTCAGTGATTTAGGCCTTTGGACCCAGACAGAGGAGAGAGGCACCACAGCACATATTCTGGCATCATATCTGCCACCACAGAGAAGCCACCATTGAGTTACTTTGACCCCGCACCCAGGAAGAGGAGAGAGGCACCACAGCACATATTCTGGCATCATATCAGCCACCACAGGAGAAGCCACCATTGAGTTACTTTGACCCCTGCACCCAGGAAGAGGAGAGAGGCCCACAGCACATATTCTGGCATCATACTAACCACCACAGGAGAAGCCACCATTGAGTTACTTTGACCCCTGCACCCAGGAAGAGGAGAGAGGCCCCACAGCACATATTCTGGCATCATATCAGCCACCACAGGAGAAGCCACCATTGAGTTACTTTGACCCCCGCACCAGAAAGAGGAGAGAGGCACCACAGCACATATTCTGGCATCATATCAGCCACCACAGGAGAAGCCACCTTGAGTTACTTTGACCCCCGCACCCAGGAAGAGGAGAGAGGCA